>NW_019947230.1:0-2059 GCF_002910315.2 Salvelinus sp. IW2-2015 | reverse complement strand
TAAAGGGGTCTGAACACTTATGAAATGTATAGAATTTTTAGGTTTTAAATATTTAGGTACTCTTAAAGGGAGTTGCGGTTACTTTTTAGTGGAAGAGATGGTGTTGTGAAATTAATGTCGGAGAATATATTACATTAATCTGATAAGAAATACACAAACCAAAAAACTGCTTATTTTTCTTTCCGTGTTTGAAATTTGCAGATAAGAAGGATAGTCTAGATGTAATTTAGATTTGGCCACCAGATGGCAGCAGTGTGTGCGCCCCAAAAGTTTCAGGACTTGCTTGAAGAATGACCATTACTGCACAATATTTTGTTATCAAGCTGACAGAGTGTGCCAAATGGGCCAAATTGGTCTATTGATACATTTTCAAGTAGCATAACTATAGAGAAACATTACAAACATGCTATGGTAATAATAAAAAATAAGTTTACACACACATCATTAGGCTTATCAAACTAAACTTTCACACATCTAGATGGCCGGGCGGGTGGGTGTGAGCCAGCAGACAGGCAGTGGGGTTCAAACTCTAGACCCCAGCTCCTACATTTGAACATAAAAATTGATTGATCAAACAAAATTATGCTACATTTAATCTCTGCGCGACCCTCACGGATGAACAAATCAGAGCAAGATTTCTGAATGATTTACCTTCAGAGGTGAATGTATCAAACCAGTTGCCGTGATTTAAATGTTTGTTGTTTGTTTGTGCACCTCTCCTCAAACAATAGCATGCGTATTTTTTCACTGTAATAGCTACTGTTAATTGGACACTGCAGTTAGATTAACAATAATTGAAGCTTTCTGCCCATATAAGACATGTCTATGTCCCGGAAAGTTGGTTGTGTACAACGTCATTCTAGTCACATTAGCGCACGTTAGCAACATTCTTCCCGGTTTAGGGACACCCATCCCGTAGAGGTTAATAAATTAGCAAAACAATTCTAAAAACCTGTTTTTGCTTTGTCATTATGTGGTATAGTGTGTACATTGATGAGGAAAAACGACAATTTAATACATTTTAGAATAACGCTGTAATGTAACAACATTTTGAAAAAGTCAAGGGGTCTGAATACTTTCCGAATGCGCTGTTGATTACGCCTAGTCCCTAGACTAAAAAGCATGTTCAATAAATATTCTCCATTGAAAGTGCTTTTTAGTCTAAGAGTAGGCTTGATCTGGGTCTGGGAAACTGGCACAGAATGTTCTTGAATTATGCAGTGATAGTTTCCACCTTCACTATTTAGGACCCTAATCTGTATTTTATATGTAAATGAAATGTTATAATATAGAAGGTTCCAGACAGTTTTTTTGTTCTTGTTGCCATTTCACTTGTTTTGAGAAACTTACCCCACCAGCAATTGACTACCTTAGCCTCATTCTGGAGTACCAGGGCATCCAAAAACATGAACAAGGCTCATATACCAACCAAATGCGTCCTTTTACAAACAGCAAAGCTCTCAATATCGTGATGCAGGTCTTTAGATGTTGTATGCATAAAATTGTGTCGTACATAACTTTATCCACAACGTTATAATCCATTTTGTTGAACTCAAGCGATCATTTCTGGCGCAAGCATATTGTACTTCCTCGTTCCTCTGGCTACTGCGCTACACACACACCCACACACACACACACACACACACACACACACAAACACATACTGTACACACTTTTATAGTCATTATATGCTGCTGTTACTCTGTTCTTTATTTTACTCTTATTATTATCTATCCTGATACCTACTCACTTTAGTTTTTTGTCCTTCTGAAAGGTGAATTAATCTCGAAGTGTCTGGTGGAAAGCAGACACTATTTTTTATCCTGTGAAAACTCCTCAGTCCTTAACCATGACAAGCATACCCATAACATGATGCAGCCACCACTTATTATTATCTATCTATCCTGATGCCTMGTCACTTTACCCTGCTTTCATGTACATATCTACCTCAAATATCTCGTACTCCTGCACATTGATCTGGTACTGATACTCCCTGTGTATAACTCCATTCTTGTGTATTTTATTTTATTCCTCTTCTGTTAAAATTGTATTATTATTT
>NW_019947229.1:18120-23900 GCF_002910315.2 Salvelinus sp. IW2-2015 | reverse complement strand
AGAAACTTTAGTCCTCTCAGGGAAACATTTTACCCTTCACGAGATGTGATAATACTGCTACCCTCCTTATGAGGTTGAGATAAATCTTTATACCTCCTACAGGGATAACTCTTTACCATTCTTAGTGAGGAATGACTCTGACCTACTCACAGAGACATCGACCAGGGATCTCATACCTCTACAGGGGATAAACTCGTACCCTCTACAGGTAACCTACTCTTACAGGCGTAACTTCCCTGCTACCAGGCTCGGGAATGGAGGGATAACTCACCCTCTGATTCAGCCGAGCATGAACCGTTTAGCGTAAACGCACTCAGCTTACAGTGATTAACCCATCACTCAAGGACAACTCCTCCACAGCTTCAATGGTTTCGACTATCCCAATTACCTTGTTCACGCCCATTTACAACTCGAGAACTCCTACACGCAGATATATACTAGTTAAACAACCCCTCTACAGATTATGAAATACCTACAGGCACCCTATTTGCTCATGTGTAGGAGGATTCTATATAAAAGTAAACAACCCACCTACCAGATAACACCGACCTAGTCATTCTAGTTTGCAGGTATTGAGAATAAACAAACCCTTAGAACAGACTACTTCATAGTTGCTATAGTAACAACCCAGAACAGACCACTTCATGTTGGCATGCTTGCTATAACGAACCCCAGAACAGACCACTTCATGTTGCTATAGTAACAACCCCAGAACAGACCACTTCATGTTGGTATTGGTAACAACCCCAGAACAGACCGACTTCATGTGCTATAGTAAAACCCCAGAACAGAACCACTTCAGGTTGGTATAGTAACAACCCCAGAACAGACCACTTCATGTTGTTATGGTAAACAAACCCAGAATCAGACCACTTCATGTTGCTATAGTAACAACCCCATAAACAGACCACTTCATGTTGGCTATAGTAACAACCCCAAACAGACCACTTCATGTTGCTATAGTAACAACCCCAGAACAGACCACTTCATGTGCTATAGTAACAACCCCTAAACAGGAACCACTTCGTGTTGGTATAGTAACAACCCCAGAACAGACCACTTCATGTTGCTATAGTAACAACCACCAGAACAGACCACTTCATGTTGCTATAGTAACAACCCCATAACAGACCACTTCAGTTGTATAGTAACAAACCCCAGAACAGACCACTTCAACGTTGCTATAGTAACAACCCAGAACAGACACTTCAGGTTGGATATAGTAACAACCCCAGAACAGACCACTCTCATGTTGCTATAGTAACAACCCAGAACAGACCACTTCATGTGCTATAGTAACAAACCCCAGATCAGACTACTTCAGGTTGCTATAGTAACAACCCCAGAACAGCCACTTCATGTTGCTATAGTGTAACAACCCCAGAACAGACCACTTCAGGTTGGTATAGTAAAACCCCAGAACAGACCACTTCAGCTTGGTATAGTAACAACCCAGAACAGACCACTTCATGTTGCTATAGTAACAACCCCAGACAGACCACTTCACGTTGCTATAGTAACAACCCCAGAACAGACCACTTCGTTGGTATAGTAACACCCCAGAACAGACCACTCTCATGTTGGATATGGTAAACAACCCCAGAACAGACTACTTCATGTTGGTATGTAACAAAACCCAGGACAGACATCTCATGTTGCTATAGTAACACCCCAGAACAGAACCATTAGTGATGAAGTAACAACCCCAGAACAGACCACTCCAGTTGTATATACAACCCCAAACAGACCTACTCAGTTGCTATAGTAACAACCCCAGAACAGACTACTTCAGTTGCTATAGTAACAAACCCCAGAACAGACCACTTCATGTTGCCATAGTAACAACCCCAGAACAGACCACTTCATGTCTATTAACAACCCAGAACAGACACTTCAGTGTCATAGTAACAACCCAGAACAGACTACTTCAGTTGAAAATAAATGAAATAATTCAGTTAGATAAAACACTATTAATATAAATAAATATTTAATAACCATTCATAATGGAATACATGCACTGGAGTCCATGCCAGAATATCTCTTTGAAAACATAAAAAAAGTGTGATTTGGCCAAATCCTCGTCACTAAGCCATCTGTTATGAAAATGATGATGATCGTTGATAGGCTGAAACTCTGCTAGGGTTGCACCCGAAAACGGTACCTACTCCCTATATAGTGCACTATGGGCCCTGGTCAAAAGTAGTGCTGATATGGGGAAAAGTGCCATTTGGACACAGCCCTCTCCCTTACTGATCATAGCTTAATGGTCTATTTATCTGAGCAGTCAGATACAGAGAGTCATAACAGTCTAGATACCTGTTCCATTTGATAAGTAATGCTGCTTTGTTTGTTTCTCTGAGTGTACTAGCTAATATATATACTTGTAACCAGACTAGATATAATATATTAGTTAGTACATAATATATATACTATCATACGTAGTTAGTACTATATAATATCATAGATATATATACTGTAGTTAGTACATAATATAATTATACTGTAGTTAGTACAAAATAAATTATATACGTTTATACATAATATATAATATACTGTTAGTTAGTTACATAATATATATATACTGTAGTTAGTACATAATATATATATATACTGTAGTTAGTACATAATATATATAATACTATTAGTAGTTAGTACATAATATATATATAATACTGTGTTAGAATATATATATATATATACTGTAGTTAGTACATAATATATATAATATACTGTAGTTAGTACATAATATATATATACTTAGTGAGTACATAAATATATATATATACTGTAGTTAGTACATTATAGTATTATATACTGTAAGTTAGTACATAATATATTATATATCTGTAGTTAGTAATAATATAATAATATACTGTAGTTAGTACATAATATATATATATATATACTGTAGTTAGTAACATAAATATAATATATACTGTAGTTAGTACATAATATATATATCTGTAGTTAGTACATAATGATATATACTGTAGTAGTACATAATTATAATATATTATACTGTAGTGTAATAATATATATATATTATACTGTAGTTAGTACAAATATATATATATATACTGTAGTTAGTACATAATATATTATATATATACTTAGTTAGTACATAATATATATATATACTGTAGTTAGTACATAAATATATATACTGTAGTTATACATTAATTATATATACTGTAGTTAGTACATAATATATATATACTGTAGTTAGTACATAATATATAATATACTGTAGTTAGTACATACAATATATATTAATGTATTAATAACATATAGATACTGTAGTTAGTCATACATATAATACTGTAGTTAGTACATAATATATATACTGTAAGTTAGACATAATATAGATATATATACTGTAGTTAGTACATAACACATATAACTGTAGTTAGTACATAATATATATATATACTGTAGTTAGTACAACTATAGATAATATATATATACTGTAGTTAGTACATAATATATATATACTGTAGTTAGTACATAACATATATAACGTAGTAGGACATAATTATATATATATACTGTAGTTAGTACATAACACATATATACTGTAGTTAGTACAAATAAATATATATACTGTAGTTAGTACATAACACATATATACTGTAGTTAGTACATAATTTATTATATATATACGTGTAGTTTACATAACATATTAACTGTTATTAGGTACATAAATCATATATATACTGTAGTTAGTACTATTATATTATACATTGTAAGTTAGTACATAACATATAATAACGTAGTTAGTACATAATATAGTATATACTGTAGTTAGTACATAACATATATAATCAGTTAGTACATAAATATAGTATATATATATGTAGTTAGTACATAATATATATGTAATACTTGTAGTAGTACATAAACATAGATATACTATGTAGTTAGTACATAATATATATATTACCTAGTAGTTAGTACATAACAAATATATACTGTAGGAGTACATAATATATATATCTGTAGTTTAGTACATAACATATATATACTGTAGTTAGTACATAATATATATATACTGTAGTTTATACCATAATATATATACTGTAGTTAGTACATAAACATATATAACTGTAGTTAGTACATAATATATATATACTGTAGTTAGTACATAACATATATATACTGTAGTTAGTACTAATATATATATATATACTGTAGTTAGTACATAAAACTATATATACTGTAGTTAGTACATAACTATATATACTGTAGTTACGTAATATATACTATATTATACTGAGTTAGTACATATACTAATATATACTGTAGTTGAGTACATAATAATATATATATACTGTAGTTAGTACATATACTATATCATATATGTACTGAGTTTAGTACTTATATATAATATTATATCATATACTGTAGTTAGTACTATATATAGATATTACTGTTAGTTAGTACATGACCTTATATTACTGTAGTAGTACATAATATATATATAACTTTGTAGTTAGTACATAGATATATATAGTATACTGTAAGTTAGTACATAATATATATATACTGTAGTTAGTCACTATTATATATTTACTTAGTTAGTAAATAAATATATATACGTAGTTAGTACATAATAATATATTACTGTAGTTAGTACATGAATTATATATACTGTAGTTTAGTACATAATATATTATATACTGTATTATACATAACGTATCATATTACTGTAGTTAGTACATGGCGCTCTATATACTGTAGTTAGTACATAATATAGTATATATATATAACTGTAGTTAGTATGTGACACCTAATTACTGTAGTTATACATGGCCTCTATATACTGTAGTTAGTACATAACACCTAGTTACTGTAGTTAGTATATATATATATTGCTTCTACACCTGCATTGCTTGCTGTTWGGGGTTTTAGGCTGGGTTTCTGTACAGCACTTTGTGACATCAGCTGATGTAAGAAGGGCTAAATAAATACATTTTAATTTTATATAACACCCAGATATTGTAGTTAGTACATCGTTTTGGAGCTGGCATCACTCCCCTGTTAGTGTTCACACAACGTTAGTTAGGAAACCAAACTGTTCATCATTGTCTTTGCTAGAGGCTCCAGCACACATATTATTCTTTGAAGCTCTGGTTGGTGGAGTGCATTCAAACTGTTGTGCTATCTGACTGTCTATGTGTCTGTGTGTCCATCTGTCCCTCTTCAAAGCGTCCTGTCCGGTGCTGTGCAGTGGGAACGGCCAGTACCTCAAAGGGCGATGCATGTGTCACAGTGGCTGGAAGGGCGGGGAGTGCGATGTACCGACCAACCAGTGCATAGACGTCACCTGCTCTGGCCACGGGACCTGCATCGTGGGGACATGCATCTGTAACCCTGCATACAAGGGAGATAACTGTGAAGAAGGTGAATGAATGAATGGAGTAATTAATGAATGAATAATACATGTATTAATTAATTAATTAACGGATGGATGAATACATTAATGAATTAATTAATTATTGGATGAATTAATTAATGGATGAATTAATTAATTAATTAATGGATGAATTCATTAATTAATGGATGAATTAATTAATTAATGGATGAATTCATTAATTAATGGATGAATAGAACTGTGAAGAAAGTGACGTTTATCAGAGTTTGACCAGGATCACACATATTTAATTTATATTTCAAAAGTGTGTAAGTCACTACAGACTCCTGCTTGGGCCCCCGAGTGGCACAGCGGTCTAAGGAACTACAGACCCTGGTTCCATTCCAGGCTGTATCACAGCAGGTCTAAG
>NW_019947229.1:9521-15850 GCF_002910315.2 Salvelinus sp. IW2-2015 | reverse complement strand
CCTTCTCTCTCATCATCCCCAGATAGCAGCAGCTGTTAAATGGATTACAGAGATCCCTCCTCATCATACCCAGATAGCAGCAGCTGTTAAATGGATTACAGAGATCCCTCCTGATCATCCCCAGATAGCAGCAGCTGTTAATAGATTACAGAGATCTTCCCTCATCATCCCCAGATAGCAGCAGCTGTTAAATGGATTACAGAGATCCCTCCTCACATACCCAGATAGCAGCAGCTGTTAAATGGATTACAGAGATCTCTCCTCATCATCCCCAGATAGCAGCAGCTGTTAATGGATTACAGAGATCTCTCCTCATCATCCCCAGATAGCAGCAGCTGTTAATAGATTACAGAGATCCCTCCTCATCATCCCCAAGATAGCAGCAGCTGTAATAGATTACAGAGATCCCTCCTCATCATCCCCAGATAGCAGCATCTGTAATGGATTAAAGTCACACTTTCCCTCTTTGAAAATTAAACTCATTGGATTTTCAGATAACAAAGGGGATTGTTTAGTGTGGATAATAGAAAGCCCTGGACCCTCTGTACATAATGAATAGGGAATAGAGAGGACAGAGAGAGAGAGCAAGAGAGACAGAGATAGTTAAAATCGCAGTTCAAATTGGCAAAAAAACACAACAGATCTCTATCAACAGCTTAAACCCTCTAGAATCTGAAGTCAAATGTCTACTGATGATATGGTGCTTCTGCCCCCGACCAAGGAGGTCCTACAGCAGCACCTAGATCTCTGCACAGACCTGGGCCCTGACAGAAAATCTCAGTAAGACAAAAATAACGGTGTTCCAAAAAAGGTCCAGTTTCCCTAGAGCAACACAAAAAACTATACGTACCTCGTCCTAAACATCAACACCACAGATAACTTCCACAAGGCTGTGAACGATCTGAGAGACAAGGCAAGAATGGCTCCTTCTACGCCATCAAAAGGAACATATCATTTGACATAACAATTGTTTTTACATTGCATAAAAGTAGACACTCAGAGCTTGAAAATTGTACATCATACAATGGGAAAGTAATTCTGCTTTGAAAGTTGATGAACTTGTAACCCCACTTTTGAGAAAATGGTCCCTGAATGATGTTGGTACTACTACTGGAGAGCTCTTTTGTCTACACCCATCAGCATCGTTCACACCTTCTGAAGCTATAGCCCCGCCCATAAACTCAGAGCGTTGTCAGATTGTCCGTTGGTAATTCAGAGCGTTTCGTCTCGGAGTGTTCAGAGCGCACACTGGATGTTCTGGACGATGAGAAAGGTTGATCCGAACGTTCTGACCTCACAACGGCAGTCAAGCACCCGAGCTAACTGGCTAACGTTGGCTAGCTTGCTAGCTACATCCAGACACAAATGAGAGAACACCCCACTCTGACCATTTTACTCTCCCTAGCAGAGCTGGTTAGGCTGTTTTCATGTTATCCAGAGCGTTGGTAACTGTAACTGTGCTGCTGGCAACAATTTAATACGTTTTTTGCCAACGTTTATTGACACCGGCCATATTCAACGGGTGTTGAGCGTTCGTACATTTGCTTAAACTAGCAAAGCAATGTAGTCTGGGATATACAGTGAAATGTTCATCTTTACCCTCTACATGGGACAACTCTACCCTCTAGAGGGATAACTTTACTACAGGGATAACTTATATACAGGGATAACTTTACTACAGGGATAACTTTACCATCAACAGGGATACCTTTACCATCAACAGGGATAACTTTACTACAGGGATAACTTTACCATCTACAGGGATAACTTTACTGCAGGGATAACTTTACTGCAGGGATAACTTTACTACAGGGATAACTCTACTCTCTACAGGGATAACTTTACCCTCTACAGGGGTAACTTTACTACAGGAATAACTTACCCTCTACATGATAACTTTACTACAGTGATAACTTTACTACAGGGATAACTTACCTCTACGGGGATAACTTACCCTCTACAGGGATACTTTACTACAGGATAAACTTTACTACAGGGATAACTTTACTACAGGGATAACTTTACTACAGGGATAACTTTACTACAGGGATAACTTTGCCCTCTACAGGGATAACTTTACTACAGGGATAACTTTACTACAGGAATAACTTTACTACAGGGATAACTTTACCCTCTAGAGGGATAACTTTACTACAGGGATAACTTCACCCTCTACAGGGATAACTTTACTACAGGGATAACTTTACTACATGGATAACTTTACCCTCTACAGGGATAACTTTACCCTCTACAGGGATAACTTTACCCTCTACAGAATAATGTTACCCTCTAGAGGGATAACTTTACTACAGGGATAACTTACCCTCTACAGGGATAACTTTACCCTCTACAGGGATAACTTTACCCTCTACAGGGATAACTTCTACAGGGATAACTTTACTACAGGGATAACTTTATTACAGGGATAACTTTACTACAGGGATAACTTTACCATCTACAGGGATAACTTTACTACAGGGATAACTTTACCCTCTACAGGGATAACTTTACCCTCTACAGGGATAACTTTACCCTCTACAGGGATAACTTTACCCCTAGAGGGATAACTTTACCCTCTAGAGGGATAACTTTACTACAGGGATAACTTTACCCTCTACAGGGATAACTTTACCCTCTACAGGGATAACTTTACTACAGGGATAACTTTACTACAGGGATAATTTTACCATCTACAGGGATAACTCTACTACAGGCATAACTTTACTACAGGGATAACTTTACCCTCTACAGGGATAACTTTACAACAGGGATAACTTTACTACAGGGATAATCTACCCTCTACAGGGATAACTTTACTACAGGGATAACTCTACCCTCTACAGGGATAACTTTACTACAGGGATAACTCTACCCTCTAACAGGGATAACTCTACCCTCTACAGGGATAACTCGACCCTCTACAGGGATAACTTTACTACAGGATAACTCTACCCCTACAGGGATAACTCTACCCTCTACAGGGATAACTTTACCATCTACAGGGATAACTTTACTACAGGGATAACTCTACCCTCTACAGGGATAACTCTACCCTCTACAGGGATAACTCTACCCTCTACAGGGATAACTCTACCCTCTACAGGGATAACTCTACCCTTACAGGATAACTCTACCCTCTACAGGGATAACTCTAACCTCTACAGGGATAACTTTACCCTCTACAGGGATAACTCTACCCTCTACAGGGATAACTTTACCCTCTACAGGGATAACTCTACCCTCTACAGGGATAAATCTACCCTCTACAGGGATAACTTTACTACAGGGATAACTCTACCCTCTACAGGGATAACTTTACCCTCTACAGGGATAACTCTACCCTCTAGAGGGATAACTCTACCCTCTACAGGGATAACTACCCTCTACAGGGATAACTCTACCCCTACAGGGATAACTCTACCCTCTACAGGGATAACTCTATCCTCTACAGGGATAACTCTACCCTCTACAGAGATAACTCTACCCTCACAGGGATAACTCTACCCTCTACAGGGATAACTCTACCCTCTACAGGGATAACTCTACCCTCTAGAGGGATAACTCTACCTGAGCTCAGAAGAATGTACTTTAAAGACTGTTGATATAGTTAATAGATATAGAAATAACTTTATCTGTGCTGGCCATCTGTTTTATTCAAGTTTGATTACTCTACTACTGGGCTAAGCTGCACCCAAAGACAAATTTACACGTCTGTAATACGAACAAGACAGATTTGGAAAACTTTAGACTTTCCTATTTTTAATCACACTTCACCTTCATAACAGTGCTCCCTTTGGAAGACAGAGTCCACCATATTCTTTAGGGAACAATTATTATAATATATATTTTAGGCAAGTCAGTTAAGAACAAAATCTTATTTACAATGACGGCCTTCCCCGGCAAAACCCGGACGACGCTGGGCCAATTGTGGCGCTGGAATGGAACCAGGGTCTGTAGTTCCTTAGACCTGCTGTGATACAGCCTGGAATCGAACCAGGGTTTGTAGTTCCTTAGACCTGCTGTGATACAGCCTGGAATCGAACCAGGGTCTGTAGTTCCTAGACCTGCTGTGATACAGCCTGTAATCGAACCAGGGTCTGTAGTTCCTTAGACCTGCTGTGATACAGCCTGGAATGGAACCAGGGTCTGTAGTTCCTTAGACCTGCTGTGATACAGCCTGGAATGGAACCAGGGTCTGTAGTTCCTTAGACCGCTGTGATACAGCCTGGAATGGAACCAGGGTCTGTAGTTGCTTAGACCGCTTGTGATACAGCCTGGAATGGAACCAGGTCTGTCGTTCCTTAGACCTGCTGTGATACAGCCTGGAATGGAACCAGGGTCTGTAGTTCCTTAGACCTGCTGTGATACAGCCTGGAATGGAACCAGGGTCTGTAGTTGCTTAGACCGCTGTGATACAGCCTGGAATGGAACCAGGGTCTGTAGTTCCTTAGACCTGCTGTGATACAACCTGGAATGGAACCAGGGTCTGTAGTTCAGCAAGGGAAGAGAAAAGAGGAGAGGAGAGGAGAGAAAACACAGGATGAGATTGAAGTAGCCATTGTGTTTGTCAGTCTGTTGAAGCCTCTCATTTCCAGATGAGTAATGGCCCCCATGAGTTTGATAGATGGTGCTTCCTGACATTCCCTAGCCCCTGCACACCCCTATTCTATCAGGGTTTGGGAACCATTAGCTGTATGGCGCAGCAGAGACCCACAAGCACCCCTACCCTTCTTCTCCTACGACCTTCAGCCAGTATGATTAATTACCAGGAGAGACAGTGATGTCAGTTGGACCTAGCCTCTGATCTCTCTGCCTCTCTGAGCCTGGCGCCCCCAAACCATCTGCCTACCGAGCGAGAGACCTGAGTTGAGAACCAAATGACACCCTATTTTCTATATAATGCGCTACCGTACTGTATAGTGCAGAAGCCTGCATAGGGCTCTGGGCAAAAGTAGCCCACTACATAGGGAATAGGGTGTCATTTGGGACGCAGATCTGGAGAGTCCTGGGATCTTCTCTGTCTCATTCTAACGGATCTTTAGAGCCTTTTATGTAACGATAAAGAGGAGATGAGATGACGTAACGCTGTCCCGGTGCCCCCACTAGCTGGAGTAGTGTCTGGCCACTACCCCATTTGTCTCCCCAGTTACCATCTTGTCTCATCACTGCAACTCCCCAATGGGCTCTGGAGACGAAGGTTGAGTCATCCGTCCTCTGAAACGTGACCCGCCAAACCACGCTTCTTAACACCCACCAATGTGTCGAAGGAAACGCTGTTCAACTGACGACCGAGGCCCGCCACAAGGAGTTGCTAGAGCGCGACGAGCCAAGTAAAGCCCACCCGGCCAAACCCTCCCCTTATCCGGACGACGCTGGGACAATTGTGTGACGTCCTATGGGACTCCCGATCACGGCCAGTTGTGATGCAGCCTTTGATCAAAGCCAGGCCTGTAATGACACCATCTAGCTTAGTTTGGAGACACCTAGTCAAAAGTTTAGGACACACCTACTCATTCAAGGGCTTTTCTTTATTTTTTACAATTTATACATTGTCGAATAATAGTGAAGACAACAACACTATGTTATAACACAGTTTATTTTTAAGTGTTAAACAAATCAAAATGTATTTTAGATTTTAGATTCTTCAAAGTAGCCACCCTTTATGCCTTTATGACAGCTCTGCACAGTTTTGGCATTCTCTTAACCAGCTTTACCTGGAATGCTTTTCCAACAGTCTTGAAGGAGTTCCCACATATGCTGAGCACTTGTTGGCTGCTTTTCCTTCACTCTGCCCCAAATAAATGCTTCACAGAGTTCAAGTAACAGACACATCTCAACATCAACTGTTCAGAGGTGACTGTGTGAATCAGGATTCATGGTCGAATTGCTGCAAAGAAACCACTACTAAGGACACCAATAAGAAGAGATTGCTTGGGTCAAGAAACACGAGCAATGGACATTATAGACCGGTGAAAATCTGTCCTTTGGTTCGTTGAGTCCAAATTTGAGATTTTGGGTTCCAACCGCCATGTCTTTGTGAGACGCAGAGTAGGTGAACAGATGATCTCAGCATGTGTGGTTCCAACCGTGAAGCATGGAGGAGGAGGTGTGATTGTGTGGGGGTGCTTTGCTGGTGACACTGTCAGTGATTTATTTAGAATCCAAGGCACACTTAACCAGCATGGCTCCCACAGCATTCTGCAGTGATATGCCATCACATTTGGTTTGCGCTTAGTAGGACAATCACTTTGTTTTTTCAACAGGACAATGACCCAACACACCTCAAGGCTGTATAAGGGCTATGTGACCAAGAAGGAGAGTGATGGAGT
>NW_019947229.1:0-4004 GCF_002910315.2 Salvelinus sp. IW2-2015 | reverse complement strand
TTGTTTTTTTCAACAGGACAATGACCCAACACACCTCAAGGCTGTATAAGGGCTATGTGACCAAGAAGGAGAGTGATGGAGTGCTGCATCAGATGACCTGGCCTCCACAATCCACCGACCTCAACCCAATTGAGATGATTTGGGATGAGTTGGACCCTGCAATTTCTGAGGCTGGTAACTCTAATGAATGTATCCTCTGCAGCAGAGGTAACTCTGGGTCTGTCCTTTCCTGTGGCGGTCCTCATGAGAGCCAGTTTCATCATAGGGCTTGATTGTTTTTGTGACGGAACTTGAAGAAACTTTTGATTGACCGGACTGACTGACCTTCATGTCTTAAAGTAATGATGGACTGTCATTTCTCTTTGCTTATTTGAGCTGTTTTTGTTGTTACAGGCTTATTATAAAATGGATTAAATTGTTGTTTTTCCTCATCAATCTACACACAATACCCCATAATGACAAAGCGAAAAAAGGTTTTATATTTTTTTTTATTATGTTAACCCCTTGACTTTTGGATATGACGCTACAAGCTTGGCAGACCTGCATTTGGGGAGTTTCCCCCAATTTTTTCTCTGCAGATCCTCTCAAGCTCTGTCACGTTGGATGGGGAGCATTGCTGCACAGCTATTTCCAGGTCTCTCCAGAGATGTTAGATCGGGTTAAAGTGCTGGCTCTGGCTGGGCCACTCAAGGACATTCAGAGACTTGTCCCAAAGCCACTCCTGCATTGTCTTTGCTGTGTGCTTAGGGTCATTGTCCTGTTGGAAGGTGAACGTTCACCCCAGTCTGAGGTCCTGAGCTCTCTGGAGCAGGTTTTCATCGATGATCTCTCTGGACTTTGCTCCGTTCATCGTTCCCTCGATTCTGACTTGTTTCCCAGTCCCTGTCGCTGAAAAACATCCCCACACCTTGATGCTGCCACCAGACACTTGGCATTCAGGCCAAAGAGTTCAACCTTGGTTTCGTCAGACCAGAGAATCTTGTTTCTCATTGTCTGAGAGTCCTTTAGGTGCCTTTTGGCAAATTCCAAGCAGGCTGTCATGTGCCTTTTACTGAGGAGTGGCTTCCTTCTGGCCACTCTAAAATAAAGGCCTGATTGGTTGTGTGCTGCAGAGATGGTTGTTCTTCTGGAAGGTTCTCCCATCTCCATAGAGGAACTCTAAAGCTCTGTCAGAGTGACCATCGGATTATTTGGTCACCTCCCTGACCAAGGCCCTTCTTCCCTGATTGCTCAGTTTGGCTGGTCAGCCAGCTCTAAGAAGATACTTGGTGGTTCCAAACTTTTTCCGTTTAAGAATGATGGAGCCACTGTTTTCTTGAGGACCTTCAACGCTGCAGAAATGTTTTGGGTCCCTTCCCCAGATCTGTGCCTCGACACAATGTTGTCTTGGAGCTCAACGGACAATTCTTTGACCTCATTACTTGGTTTTTGTTCTGGCATATACTGTCAGCTGTGGGACCTTATATAGACAGGTGTGTGCCTTTCCAAATCATGTCCAATTAATTGAATTTACCACAGGTGTACTCCAATCAGGTATTATGTATATAATCAGGACAGGTATTATGTATATAATCAGGACAGGTATTATGTATATAATCAGGACAGGTATTGTATATATAATCAGGACAGGTATTGTTATATTATAATAGGACGGTATTATTGTATATAATCAGACAGTATTATGTATTATAATAGGGAAAGGTATTGTATATATAATCAGGACAGGTATTGTATGATATAATCAGGACAGGTATTTGTAATATAATCAGCAGGCATAGTAGTGTTATAATCAGGACAGGTATTGTATTATAATCAGACAGTTATTGCTATATATAATCAGGACAGGTATTGTCTTATATAATCAGGACATGTATATGTATATAATCAGACAGTATTATGATATATATCAGGACAGGTTTGTATATATACATCAGGACAGGTATTGTTTATATAATCAGGACAGTGTTATGTATATATAATAGCGAAGGTATTGTCATATAATCAGGACAGTATTGTATATATATCAGAAGGAGTGTGAACAGGAGTATTGTATATATAATCAGAGACATAAAGGAAGGTATGTACTAGGCGGTATATGTAGATATACAGACAGGTATTATGTATATAATCCAAAGGACAGGTATTAGTACATATCAACAGGATCCAGGTTACGAATAATACATCAGGCACATGGTAGCGATTGAGTATATAATCAGACAGGTACAGTATGTAAGTACTAATCATTGACAGGTATTTTATTTCGTCAGGTTAGTTATGTATATATAATCAGACAGGTATTTGTAACATATAATCAGGACAGATATTATGTAATATAATTCCAGGGACAGGTATTATGTATATAATTCAGGACAGGTATTATTGTTTAACAGACAGTTGGTATCATATACAGGGACAGGTTTTGCTACCATATAAAATCAGGACATCTTGTATTTGTATATAAGTACAGTGTATTTATTATTCAGGACAGGTATTATGTATATAATCAGCAGGTATGTCAGGATATTGTGTATATAATTCAGGACAGGTAATCTTGTATAATCAGACGGTATGATCAGTATATCAGATGTATTGTCGCCTAATTGATCAGTCGACGGTATTGTGATTATTAAATCAGGACTAGGTGTTTTAATATATAATCGGACCAGGTATTGTGTATATATCAGGACAGGTATTGTGTTATCAGCGTATTTTTTAACAGCGACACGGATTATATAGAATCATGTATATATATATCAGGACAGCTAATTGGTATAATCAATCAGGACGATGTTATGTATCTATGTCACAGAGTATTTGATTATCAGGACAGGTATTGTGTATGATACTCAGGACAGGTTATGTTGTACGTATATCTAGATCAGTGAGTGTATCTATATCAGAATAGTCAGAATTTTGTATGATATAATACGTGTTTAATCAGGACAGCGTATGTTGTATATAAATCAGGACAGTATTGTATTATTATATAATCAGGACATGTATTGGTAAATTATAATCAGGACAGGTATTGACTAATATATATCACACAGGTATTATGTACATAAACAGGACAGTATTGTAATACTTATATCAGGACATGTAATTGTGAATATATATAGATAGACAGGTTTGTGTAATAATCAGACGGTATGTACATCTTCTCAACAAGGCTGTAAACCTGCTTGATAGTGTTCTAGCTCTTACATAGTGCTCACTGCATTGTCGCACCACCGGCTGTGCACTCTCTCATGCTGATGATGTCATAGCTATGTCACTCCTCAGCTAATGATGCATGCATTCCCTCAGTCATGAATGATGTACTTCCTCACTATGCCACTTCCTAGCTGTGATTTAGTGATGTGTCACTTCCCTCAGTATCCATGGTCACTTTCCCTCAGCGTTGATTGATGTCACTTCCCAGCTGATTTGTTCACTTCCCCACGACCTGATTGTCACTGTCCTCAGCTGTTCGATGTCACTTCCCAAGCTGTGTTCATTCACGACTGTGCACTTCCTCTAACGTGATCACAACCCAGCTTTGATTGTCATTCCACACTGCGAGTGTCACTTCCACACAACTTCATGTGTTCCCTACTGATAGTTCTACTTCCTGCAGCTGATGATGTACTTCCCACAGCTGATACGTCTCACTTCCCACAGCTAGATGTGTCACTTCCCTCGCTGATGATTCATGTCCCACACTTCATGTGTCAGCTTCCCAACAGCTGATGTGTTCACTTCCCTCAGCTGATGATGTCACTTCCCACAGCTTGCACTCAGCTGATGGCACCTCTCCACGATGTTGATCACTTCCCACAGCTGTTGATGTCACTTCTACGCTGGATGCTTCACCAAGCTGATGATGTCACTTCCCTCCGCTGAATGATGTAATTCACTACTCAGCTGATGATTGGATCACTTCCAAAACAGCTGGTATGTCACTTACCCACAGCTTACGCGCCAAATGGCGACCGCTATTTGTGTTATAGTCGAATACTTAGAGC
>NW_019947228.1:5363-23901 GCF_002910315.2 Salvelinus sp. IW2-2015 | reverse complement strand
GTTCAGAGTTTGGGTGAACACACGTGACACAAGAGGAAAAGCAGAACTGATGCAGTGGCAAAAGGAAAGTTGCTCTTCACTGTTGATGTTATTCAGCCCAGCGAAGTATAATGCACCGGCCTCAGTGACCATCCTTTTATTTACAAAGAAAACACCAGCACCCACTGAGAGGAAGAAGTCCTGATAAGTCCTGCCAACAGGGAATCCTGGATGTACCTCTCCATCTGCCACACGAGGGCCGGCCGTCAAGCAGGGGTCTGCGGGGGGAGATGGGCAGGGCGATTTGGCTCAACAGTATAGGCCCCCACTACTGCCAAGCCACCAACTTCTTACTGGACGCAGGAACAAGTGGAGACAAAAGTGACCAACCTGGCCACCGTATAGGGCAGCTCCAGTCCTGATTCACCGCTGCCTCTCTTTCTAGAGAGAGACGGCCCGGGCCGAACTGCACAGGAAGCCAGGTCAGGGAGGAAATCTTGACCCGTCCTAGGCATAAGAGTTCGGGCTTAGTTGCCACGAATATGAACATTGTACCAAAAAGGCTGAATACTTTCCAAATGCATCTAGCCATTTGTTTAGACGTAGTTATTCTTCTTCATTTTTCATTGTATCTATTTCTTGTGTCATATTTTATATTTGTATCTTTAACCTGCATTGTTGGAAAAGGACCCGTAATCAGCATTTCACTATTAGCATACACCTGATTGTTTACGAAGGCCAATTGGACAAATGAGGATTTGATTGGTTTGAATAAGTGCAGGCAGTCATATTGCTGCTGAACTCTGCAATTGTTTAAAGCCCAATATTCTGTAGAGGTTTCTGGAGGCAAGCAGTAGAAAATGTGAGGTGCCTGGGACTCCAGTTCTGTTCAATTCATGTCTTGTCTATTTCCCTCAGTTGATTCAAAAGAGCAAACTGGACACACACATGTATAGACACCAAATACAACGCTGATATAAAGAGGAAGGGGATTAAGCGTAAACATAATTGTGTACATTCAGTGTTTTGTCAGTGGTGGAAGAGATACTCTGGAGCTGCTGGAGTGTGTCTGGGGCTGCTGTGTTATTCTCCTACTGCTGGGATCACAGGGCTGTTACTCTACCGTGAGTTTGATATTTCTCACTCAAACGATTCCTCATCAATTTCAGTGGTGTTTACGACCAGGGTTCAATACATTACATTCCAGTCAATTCCATTCAGAATGTACAAACAAATTACAACATTTTCCCATGAAAGCATTGAAGAGAATTTGGAATTCAATAGAGTCCAGTGTAGTCCTGAATTGACTGGAATTGAAATGCCAACTGACCACCAACCCTGGTCATCGTGCTGATTAACTTCCACTGTTACCTTGTTCAATTGATTCGTATTATTTCCAGAGAGAAACCAATTGGAACCAGTTACAACAGCCTGACCAAAGAGAGGGACCAGTTACAGATCAGCTTGCAACAAACCGGGACTGCTGAGAGAGACCAGCTACAGACTAGCAAACAACACCCTGAACCAAAGATGAAGACCCAGTTACAGACCAGCAGCAAGAACCGACCAAGAGAGAGGACCAGCTCCCAGAAAAGAGACAGAATGTCTGAAAACAATCTTTAAGTTGAAAAGTGACAGGTCAATTGTCGGTGGATGACTGTTCTGGTTGACAGGTCTCTGTATCAGTTCACATGTCCAACTTACAAACAGGCAAATTGCCTGAGAATTCATATTAAATTGAATGAAAAATGTGATAAAAGATTCTTCCAACTTTCCAAACAGTCAAAATTAGTTAGTGCTCTGTCTTCCTTGAGTGTTGATTGACCCTTAATTCAATGTGTATAAAGCTGACTAAAAGCAAGAAATGTGCAACTTACAAGTGTGTCCGCGAGTTGGAAGAAGCTTAGGTAGCAAGTTGTTACTACGTCTCTACTGAGTCAAAATCCTGGGAGGAGAGCAGACAGCGAGCTTGCAGAAATACAGGAGCAGACCTGGTGGTTATCAAAGCCAAGAACAACAGGTGTGTGTGAGAGAGAGAGTGACAAAGAACAAGAGAGAGATTGAACAGAGAGAGAGGAGATGACAGAAAAGAATAGCGAGAGAGTAGACATGACAGAGAAAGAAGAAGAGAGTGACAGAGAAAGAGAGAGAGAGGACAGAGTGAGACAGGCGATGAGCTTAAGCCCCACCCTCTTCAACATATATATCAAACGAATTGGCGAGGGCACTAGCGCAGTCTGCAGCCCCCTGTTCCCACCATACTAGAATCTGAAGTGTTCAAATTTCTACTGTTTGCTGATGGATCTGAGTGCTTCTGTCCCCAACCAAGGAGAGCCTACAGCGGCACCTAAGACTCTTCTGCAACAGATACTGTCCAGACCTGGCCCAGACAATAAAGCTCAGTAAGACCATTGAATAGAAGTTCCATCTAAGGACACTGTTGCCATAGAGCAGACAAAAAAAAAACTATACATACCTTGGGCCTAAACATCAGCGCCACAGGTAACTTCCACAGAAAGCTGTGAACGATCTGAGAGACCGGGAAGGCAAGAAGGGCCTTCTATGCCATCAAAGAGAAACATCACCCTTGACATTACAATGAGGATCGGCCAAAAATAATGTAATCAGTTACAGAACCCATTGCTCCTTTATGTTGTGAGTTGTCTAGGGTCGCTCAGTCAACCATGAGGTTTTTAGGTCCTGGAAGAGTTGTGCAGACTCAGGACACCTGAGGCTTTGGAGAATATGCAGATTTATTTAAAGAGTCCGTCATTTGCTTTTCTAATGATCATGATCTTTTCCTCAAAGACGTTCATTGAATTTATCACTGGCTGAAGGGAAAAGCCATCCTCACTTGGGGAATGCTGCTTTTAAGTTAGACTTTGCGACAGTTATAAAAAATACATTTAGGATTGTTCTTATTTTTCCTCAATTTAAGTTGGAAAATAAGGGATGCATCGAGCAGC
The DNA here is from genome assembly GCF_002910315.2 of Salvelinus sp. IW2-2015. Lineage (NCBI taxonomy): Eukaryota > Metazoa > Chordata > Actinopteri > Salmoniformes > Salmonidae > Salvelinus > Salvelinus sp. IW2-2015. The sequence goes on along the minus strand of NW_019947228.1, from coordinate 20,956 downwards.
AGTGATAGGGCTCTTCGATACTGCACGGTACTGTCCTTTCCAAAGCTAAGTCGGAAATCCAGCTTTGGTGTGGCGCCATTTCCGTTCCAATTTTCTGGAAGCTTGCTTCATGAGCTCAGGTATTTTCTGATACCAGGGAGCCAAGTTTCTTTATGACAAATGTTTTTGTTTAGGGGTGCAGACGGCATCTAGGGTATTGCCAAGGTTTAATTGAGTTCCTCAGTAAGAAGTGGTTAACTGATTTTGTCCTCTACGTCCTGGGTACGCAGAAGGGAGTCGAAGGGCATCATAAGAATCTTTGTTTTGTCTGAGAATTCTATAGCACACTTTGATGCTCCTGGTTGGGGTCTGAGCAGATTATTTGTTGCATTGCAAACGTATAAAATGGTGTCCGATAGTCCAGGATTATGGAGGAAGAAAACATCAAGATCTACAACATGCTTATTCCATGGACAAAACTAGGTCCAGAGTATTGGACTGGTGCAGTGAGAGGTCCAGAGACATGTGACAAAACCCACTGAGTCCGATGATGGCTCCGGAAAGCCTTTGGAGTGGGTCTGCTGGGACTTTTCCATATGAATATTTAAAATCTCCAAAATTAGAATATTATTCTGATAGACTACCAAGGTCCGATAGGAATTCAGGAACTCAGGAGAGGAACTCTGTATATGCCCAGCGAGCCTGTAACAGTAGCTATAAAAAGTTGATTGAGTAGGGCTGCCATAGATTTCATGACTAGAAGCTCAAAAGACAAAACGTCGTTTTTGTTGTAAATTTCAATTAGCAAACACCTCCGCCTTGCGGCTAATGAACGGGGATATGGTCACTAAGTAACCAGAGGTTGAGGCCTCATAACACAGGTAACTCACAGGCTTAACCTCTAATCCACACCCCGGATCCGGGATCCCCCCATCAAAAAAAGACTGACTAGCATAGCCTAGCCTAAAAGCACAGGGATATCATATAATAGAAATGTTCATGAAATCACAAGTCCAAGACACCAAATGAAAGATAAACATCTGTGAATCCAGCCATCATTTCCGATTTTTAAAAATGTTTTACAGGGAAAACACTATTATTTATATTAGCTAACCACGATAGCAAAAACCCCTCCCTAACAAAATTCAGTTAGAGCAATTCTTTGTTACTGCATCAGGGTTAGCGGTACACGACAATGTCGACCAAATAAAGATATAAATAGTCACTAACCAAGAACAACTTCTCCAATGAACAGTCTGTATAGACAGATTTATTGTATAGCAATGTTTTGTTAGAAGAAACTTTGCTGATTTCTGGAACTATAAATCAACAGTTGGTTACATTGCAGCTGGCAATTCTGAAATAGCGCCGAAGCAGCCAGAATAATTACAGAGACCAAACGTCAAATTACCTAAATACTCATCATAAAACATTTCTGAAAAAATACTATGGTGTACAGCAAATGAAGACACAACATCTTGTGAATCCAGCCAATATTTAGCCATTTTTTTTTTGAAGTGTTTTACAGTCGAGAAACACATATAGCAATTATATTAGCTTACCACCAATAGCCAGAAACAACAAGGCCATTTGACCAGCAGCAAAGGTTAGAGCGGATCGTATACAAACGAGGCTAAATAGATATATAATTTCCGACTAACCTTCATAAACTTCATTCAGGTGATGACAGTCTGTAACATCATATTACACAATACATATAGGGTTCTGTTCCAAAATGTGTAGATATTTCACGCACAAATCGTCCGGTGATTATACAAGTGAATATTTAAGCCAAACTTTCTAAACAACTGTCCGGCGCCATCCTTGGACGGGCACCTAATACTAAATCAATAAACAATCATAAACTTGACTAAAAAAATACAGGTTGACAACAAATTGAAAGATACATTAGTTCTTAATGGCAACCGCTGTCGTTAGGATTATTTAAAAATGAAGCGCGTATACTACTACCATAATACAGCGTTGCGCTAAAGCCGAGCAAGACCCGCGTCACCGAAAAATTAGATGGGGCACCGAAATTAAATAGTTTACATTTTTTCAACAGAAATACGAATTTACATCATAAAATAGTTCTTACTATTTGATGAGCTTCCATCAGAATCTTGGTGCAAGTTGTCCTTTTGTCCATAATAATCGTTGCTCGGCTGTAGATGTCGTCTTCAACCGTGTAATTAGCAGCAAAACATTAGCAATGTGGCGCCAGTCGTGTCCAACTCTTCATAACGCAGCACAAAAGAAAATTCCGAAAATCGCAAATATACTGATATAAAACTGATATAACTCAGTTAAAATAACTACATTATGATGTTTTTAACACCTATATCGAATAAAAATCAGAGCCGGATATATCTAAGGCCTATAACGAGAGCTTTTCAGAATGCCATCCTGAGATCTGTCTCGCTCATGGCGAACGTGAAAAGAGCGCCACCCCCCGTTCCAAGAGCCTTATACGGCCTCAGATCTACCTAGCAACACCATTCCAATTCTCACTGCTACTCAATCTAGGGGAAATCGTATGCAGTGCATGTCGACCAATAGCAATAATTGCAAATTAAATTAACTGACCCTGGAACAGAGTGCCCGATTTCAGATTTCTCCACTTCCTGACAGGAAGTTTGCTCCAACTTGAGTTCTGTTTTACTCACAGATATCATTCAAACGGTTTTAGAAAACTTAGAGAGTGTTTTCTATCCAATAGTATAATAATAATATGGCATATTGTACGAGCAAGAATTGAGTATGAGGCAGTTTAATTTGGGAACGAATTTTTACAAAGTGAAAACAGCGCCCCCATATTGACAAGAAGTTAAGTTAAGCCATGCATTCAAGATTATGATCAGTGTATTAGGTCATTGACTATAACTGCCTTTGAAGTGAGGGTACTACTAACATTAAGTAACCCTATTTTGAGATGTGAGGTATCTTTATTCCAGTGAGATTATAAGGCGAACACCGCCATGTTTAGTTTTTGCCAACCTAAGGTCGAGCACAGACACAGTCTCAATGGATAGCTGAGCTGACTACACTGACTATGCTAGTGGCAGACTCCACTAAGCTGGCAGGCTGCGCTAACAGCCTGCTGCCTGCCTGCACCCTATTTCATTGTGGAGCCTAGAGGAAGTTAGAGCCCAGTCTATGTTCGTAGATAAGATGAGAGCACCCCTCCAGCTAGGATGGAGTCCGTCACTCCTCAGCAGGCCAGGCTTGGTCCGTGTTGTGGGTGAAGTCCCAGAAAGAGGGCCATTTATCTACAAATTTTATCTTTTGGAGGGGCAGAAAACAGTTTTCAAACCAGCGATTGAGTGTGAGACTCTTGCTGTAGTGACTGGGGAGGCTAGAGTAATTACTCAACACATCTTTCCAGCTGATTTACACGCTGAAGCTATGTTGCGCTTGGTGACCTCTGACTGTTTCATCCTAACATCGTTGGTGCCGACGTGGATAACAATATCTCTATACTCTCTACACTCTCCAGTTTTAGCTTTAGCCAGCACCATCTTCAGATTAGCCTTAATGTCGGTAGCCCTGCCCCCTGGTAAACAGTGTATGATCGCTGGGTGATTCGTTTTAAGTCTAATACTGCGGGTAATGGAGTCGCCAATGACTAGGGTTTTCAATTTGATAGAGCTAATGGTGGGAAGCTTCGGCGTCTCAGACCCCGTAACGGGAGGAGTAGAGACAAGAGAAGACTCTGCCTCAGACTCCGACTCACTGCTTAATGGGGAGAACCGGTTGAAAGTTTCTGTCGGCTGAATGAGCGACACCTGTTGAGCATTCCTACAGCATTTCCCTYCAGAAGCCATGAGAAAGTTGTCCGGCTGCGGGGACCGTGCGAGGGGATTTATACTACTATCTGTACTTACTGGTGGCACCGATGCTGTTTCATCCTTTCCTACACTTACATTACCCTTGCCTAACGATTGCGTCTGAAGCTGGTCTTGCAGCACAGCTATCCTCGCCGTAAGGCGATCGTTCTCCTGTATATTATGAGTACAGCGACTGCAATTAGAAGACATCATGTTAATGTTACTACTTAGCTTCGGCCAGAACCACGTCCAGATAAAACGTCCGGAGCGAAAACGTTGAATGAAAAAAGTTGAGCGAGGAAACAACTAAAAATATGAACCGTAATTAAAATATAAAACACGTAAGTTGGCAGGTTAGCAACAAAATGCATAGCAGCACGTAAACAAGTATACAAGTTGTTCAAGAACCCAGAATTCACAAAATGGGACAAACATCAAATTGAGACTGCATACCGAATGCATACTGCATACAGGTTATACAATACACTTATGTTTTGTTCGAAAATGTGCATATTTAGAGCTGAAATCCGTGGTTATACATTGTGCTAACGTAGCATCTTTTTCCCAGAATGTCCGGATATTTTTATGACACTCACCCATTCTGACCAAATAACWATTCATAAACTTTACTAAAAAATACATGTTGTATAGGAAATGATAGATACACTAGTTCTTAATGCAATCGCCGTGTTAGAATTCTAAAAATAACATCATTACGACATCCAGCTTACGTTATAGCGAAAGAGTTCCCAAAATCTGGGCGCAAACTAATAGTAAACATATTCCGACAGATATATGAAATAACATCATAAATGGGTCCTACTTTTGATGATCTTCCATCAGAATGTTGTACCATGGGTCCTTTGTCCAGAACAATCGTTGTTTGGTTTTAGAATGGTATTTTTCCCTCTCGAATTAGCAAGCCAAACTAGCCAAGTGGCGCGAAGCTTTCCTTCTCAAAACGCAGAGAACGCAAGACGCCTAAACTCGAAATATTTCAATAATCTGATGAAACTATATTGAAAAAACATACTTTACGATGATATTATCACATTATCAAATAAAATCAAAGCCGGAGATATAAGACGTCTATAACGAATGCTTTTCAGAAGCCAATACTGGTGACCTTTATGCGCTTCCTGAACAAAGGAATTCTGGGGTCATGTCATTCCAAGCTCTCTCTTTTGACCATAGAAATCTAGAAACCCATCTCTACAGCCTATGGACATCTAGTGGAAGGCGTTATGAAGTGCATGTATATACTAATACATATCAAGAATATTTATAGGCAGGTCCTGAACAGAGCATCGATTTCAGATTGTTCTCTTCTGACAGGAAGTTTGCTGCAAAATGAGTTTCTGTTTTACTCACAGATATAATTCAAACGGTTTTAGAAACTTGAGAGTTTTCTATCCAATAGTATAATAATATGCATATTGTACGAGCAAAGATTGAGTAGAGGCCATTTGAAATGGGCACCTTTCATCATCCAGCTACTCAATAATGCCCCTGCAGCCATAAAAGTTAAATTCTACAATCACCTAAAAGGAAGCAATTCCCAAACCTTCCATAACAAAGCCATACCTACAGAGAGACGAACCTGGAGATGAGTCCCCTAACAAGCTGGTCCTGGGGTCTGTTCACAAACAAAACACACCCCACAGAGCCCCAGGACAGCAACACAATTAGACCCAACCAAATCATAGAAAACAAAATGATAATTATAGACACATTGGAAAGTATTATCAAAAAAACTGAGCAAAACTAGAATGCTATTTGGCCTAAACAGAGAGTACACAGTGGCAGAATACCTGACCACTGTGACTGACCCAAACTTAAGGAAAGCTTTGACTATGTACAACTCAGGAGCATAGCCTTGCTATTGAGAAAGGCCGCCGTAGGCAGACCTGGCTTCTCAAGATAAGACAGGCTATGTGCAACACTGCCAGAAAAAAGAGGTGGAAACGGAGCTGCACTTCCTAACCTCCTGCCCAATGTGTGACCATATTAGAGACATGTATTTCTCTTAGATTACACAGATCCACAAAGATTTAAAAACAAACCAATTTTGATAAACCCTTGTATTATTGAGTGAAACACACAGGTGTGACACAAGCATGCAGATTTTACTGTTCCACGTTCACATTTAACAATGTTGATCTCTCCCACAACTGACAGACAATTAGAGTCAATTGGTTATGTGGACGAAGATAACTATGTTGGATTGGTCTGACTGACTCTGTTACTTGAAGGACTTGAGAAATTGGAGTGGAACGACACACCGCTGAACACAAAGTAAGACATTAATGAATTAATGTGTCACTAATGAATCACTGTCGCGTAGAAGTTCAGCGAGTGGACAGCCTGTATCTGTTGTTGTTGTCTCCTCAGGTATTGAAACATGCAGACGCCTGATTCTATGTGTGTTTCTCTACAGTATTGAACAGTGGACAGTCTGATTCTTGTTTATCTAGTTGGGCATAGGTTGTTGTTCTCTACAGTTTGGAGCAGTGACAGAGTGATTCTGATTGTTGTTTCTCCACAGGTATTGAGAACAGGCACAAGTCTGATTCTATGTTGTTGCTTTCACAGGATATGAACAGTGTACAGCTCTGATTTATGTTTTGTCTTGTCTACAGGTATCTGGAACAGTGACAGACCTGGATTCTATGTGTTGTTTTCCTACTATGACAGGATAGCTGATCATTGTTGTTTTTTACAATAGACAGTGTGACAGCCCTATTCTATGTGTTGTTTCTCCTACAGGTAATTGGACAGTGGAGCGTCTCGATTCTATGTGTTGTGTCTTCTACAGTATCTGGAGCAGGGGCAGCCTGATTCTAGTGTGTTTCTCCTCTACAGGTATTGGAACAGTTGACAGCTCCCTGGATCTATGTGTTGAGTTTCTCCTAACAGTATTGGTGAAGAGTGGTTCAGCCTGATTCTGTGTGTTTGATTCTCCTACAGGTATTGGAAACGTGGACGCTGATCTATTGTGGTTCTGTTTCTCCATACAGTTTTGGAACAGTGACAGTCTTATTCTGATGTGATTTTCTCCTACAGGTATAATGGACGCCTACTGTGTCTCACGTAAGGAACAGTCTGATTTCATGTGTTTCTCCTACAGTGTATTTGGAACAGTGAACAGTCTGATTCTATGTGTTTTTCTCAGTAACAGGTTATTAATGGAACAGCGGACAGTCTGATTCTATGTGTTTCTTCTACAGGTATTGGAAATGGACAGTCCTGATTCTATTTGTTTCTCTAGGTATTGAACAGTGGACAGTCTGATTCTATTTGTTTCTCCTACAGGTATTGGAGCAGTGGAGCAGTCTGATTCTATGTGTTGTTTTCTCGTACAGGCATTGGAACATTGGACAGTCTGATATTCTATGTGTTGTTCCCTACAGGTTATTGACAGTGGACAGCTGATTCTATGTGTTTCTCCTACAGGTAATTGGAGCAGTGGACAGTCTGATTTCTATGTGTTGTTTCTCCTACAGTATTGGACAGTGGACAGTCTGATTTGTGTTGTTTCTCCTACAGGTTTTGAACAGTGGACAGCGTGATTCTATGTGTTTGTTTTCTCTACATGCGTATTGGAATACAGTGACAGTCTGATTCTGTGTTGTTTCTCCAACAGGTTTTGGAGCACGTGGACCAGCATGATTCTATGTGTTGTTTCTCCTACAGGTATTGGAACAGTGGACAGTCTGATTCTATGTGTTGTTTCTCTCACTACAGGTTCATTGTTGTTTCTCCTACAGGTTGGAACAGTGGACCGTCTGATTCTGTGTTAGTTTTGCTCCTACAGGTATTGCGAACAGTGGACAGCCTGATTCTAGCTGTTTGTTTCTCCTACAGGTATTGGAACACGTGGACATCCTGATTCTATGTGTTTCTTCTACAGGTATTGGAACAGTAAAGAACTGATATTCTATGTGTTGTATTTCCTACAGGTATTGGAGCAGTGTGACATCTGATTCTATGTGTTTCTTCTACAGTATTGGTACATAAAGAACCTATTCTATGTGTTGTTTTCCTACAGGTATTAGGAGCAGTGACAGCTGATTCATGTGTTGTTTCTCCTACAGTATTGGTAACAGTGGACAGTCTGATTCTATGTGTTGTTTCTCCTACAGGTATTGGAAACAGTGGACAGTCCTGATTCTATGTGTTTCTTCTACAGGTATTGGAAACAGGTGGACAGCCTGATTCTATGTGTTGTTTTCCTAACAGGTATTGGAACAGTGGACTGCCTTTCTATGTTGTTTTCTCCTACAGGTATTGGATACAGTGGACAGCTGATTTAGTGTATTGTTCTCCTACAGTATTGGAACAGTGGACAGTCTGATTGCTGTGTTGTTACTTACTCTACAGGTATTGGAACAGTGGACATCCTGAATTTTCTATGTGTTGTTTCTTCTACAGGTTATTGGAACAGTGGACAGTCTGATTCTGTGTGTCTTGTTTCTACAGGTATTGGAACAGTGGAAGTCTGATTCTGTGTGTGTTTCATCCTACAAGTATTGGTACAGGGACAGCTAATGTGGAGAGCTGAGTAACTGTGTGTATTGTTCTACTCCTGCCGTCATTCAGACACCAGGAGAATGGTGGGACTATTTACTTACTATAAATACAGATGGAGTCTGTGAGAAATAGATTTTCTGGGTCGTCTCTCTGTAACAGCTATAACTATGATCTTTCTAGCACGATGCACCCACGCACGCCACATGTCACAACACACATTCACAGACAAATACCAACAGCGCACACACATTATACACATTAAAAATCTTACACTATTTCTATCAGTGTTAGATCTTTTAATAGCATTTCAAGCTTCCCTGTCAGGCTAGATTTTTGTATACATTAAATAGATATTTATCCATGTAGTTATACAGTAATGTACATTTTAGATACAGTATGTTACAGGTGTAGATACGTATGTACAGGGTAATACAGTAATGTAAAGCGGTGTAGATACAGTATGTTAATGGTAGATAACATATGTTACATTTTAGATTACAGTTTTGTTACGATTTATATTCAGATTAATTAGATGTACCATGTAGTACATGGTAGATACATGGAGTACGGTGTTACATGTAGATTAACGTATGTTACAATATAGATAAGTAATCGTATTGGTAGAGTACAAGTATGGTACATGGTAAGGTACAGTATTTTATCTGGTAGATACAGTTGTTACAATACAGTCTGTTACATTGTAGTATCTTAGCATGTAGATACAGTATGTACAATACAGTATGTTAATGTTAGATCAGTATGTTACATGTAACATAGTATACATGTTAGTTGTTAAACAGTGTAGATACAGTTTACAGTTTACATATTCAGATACAGTATGTATATAAGTGAGAGTATAAGTAGTACAGTATGATTAATGTAGTACAGTATGTTATCATGGTAGATACAGTATTACAAGTCTTTACAATGTATATTTACAGTAGATAACAGTATAGTATACAGTGTACATGAATAGATGACATGTAGAATATTACGTGTACATGTATGTTACTTAGATAATGATTACATGATAGATAAGTTAATGTTACATGGTCGTATGTTACATGGTTAATAACATATGTTACAATACAGTATGTTACATGGTAGAATACAGGTATTTACATGAATATATACAGATTGGCTACAATACAATTATGGTACATGGTTAGATACAGTTAGGTTACATACAGTATGTACATGTAATACAGTATGTACATGGTAGATACAGTATGTTTACAATGCAGTATGTTCATGTGTAGATACAGTATGTACATGGTAGATACAGTAATTGTTACAATGGTAGATGTATACACGTATGTTACATTTTAGATACAGTTGTTACATGGTATATACAGTATGTTAATAGTCCCTGTGGCTCAGTTGTAGAGCATGGCGCTTGCAACGCCAGGGTTTGTGGGTTCAATTCCCACGGGGGGACCGAGGGTTCAATTCCCAGGGACAGGATAAATATAGTATGAACTTTCCAATTGTAAGTCGCTCTGGATAAGAGCGTCTGCTAAGTGACTTAAATGTAAATGTAAATGTAAATGGTAGATACAGTATGTTACATGTTAGATACAGTATGTAACAACACAGTATGTTACATGGTAGATACAAACATGGTCTCCATGTAACATACTGTATGTGGATTTATTAACTCAGTCTATTTTTTTACGTTGTTTGCAAACTATGTGACATGGATTAATGCAAAAATAATATGTGAAAAAGGCAACCTTTTTTTTTTTAAATATATGACTATTAAATATTTGTTATAGCTAAATTGTTGAGTCCATGAATGACAGGTTGTCACATGGTAGATATAAATGATTATTATATATGTGTTATAGGTAAATTGTTGAGGCCCTGAATGACAGGTTGTCACTACTCTGGATTGATCCATTTCATTTTACTCCTGAGACTCTTTCATTCTCTTGCTTGAGCCTGTCGTTTTTTCCATTAACGTTACGATTTATGTTTGTAAAGACCAGTCAAAGGCTACGTTTTAGTCCTGTAACGGCTTTCTTCCTGGGATGAAGGAGAGGACCAAACTGCAGCGCGGCTAGTGTTCAACATGTTTAATAACAAAAAGACGTTAACATGAACACTATACAAAATACAAAATAACAAACGTGAAAACCGAGACAGTCCTATCTGGTGCAGAACACAAAGACAGGAAACAATCACCCACAAACAAACAGTGAAAACAGGCAACCTTAATATGGTTCCCAATCAAAGACAATGACAAACACCTGCCTCTGATTGAGAACCATATTAGGCCAAACAACAAACCCAAAATAGAAACCCAAAACATAGAATGCCCACCCAGCTCACGTCCTGACCAACTAAACAAAGACTAAAGACTACCGTGAGACTAAACAAAGGAAATAAGGACAGGAACGTGACAAGTCAGTGATACCCATCGCGAATCCGGGATCCTCCTCATCAAAAAAGCTGACTAGCATAGCCTAGCCTAACGGGATATCATATAATATAATTTTCATGAAATCACAAGTCCAATACAGCAACTGAAAGATAAAGATCTTGTGAATCCAACCATCATTTCCGATTTTTAAAATGTTTTACAGCGAAAACACAATATGTATTTCTATTAGCTAACCACAATAGCCAAACACACAACCGCATATTTTCACCATGTTTCCACCGCATAGGTAGCTTTCACAAAACCGACAAAATAGAGATATAATTAGTCACTAACCAAGAAACAACTTCATCAGATGACAGTCTTATAACATGTTATACAATACATTTATGTTTTGTTCAAAAAAATTGCATATTTGAGGTATAAATCATAGTTTTACATTGCAGCTACCATCACAAATAGCACCGAAGCAGCCAGAAAAATTACAGAGAGCAACGTGAAATACATAAATACTCATCATAAAACATTTATGAAAAATACATGGTGTACAGCAAATGAAAGATAAACATCTTGTGAATCCTGCCAATATTTCCGATTTTTTAAATGTTTTACAGCGAAAACACAATGTAGAATTATGTTAGCTTACCACAATAGCCAAACACACAAACGCATTTATTCACCGCAGAGGTAGCTTTCGCAAAAACCAGCAAAAGATATAAAATTAAATCACTAACCTTTGGACATCTTCATCAGATGACAGTCTTATAACATCATGTTATACAATACACTTATGTTTTGTACGAAAATGTTCATATTTAGCGCTGCAATCGTAGTTATACATTGTGAATATGTAGCAACAGTATGATCTAGAATAGAGTACGAGGCCGTTTAAATTGGGCACTATTTTTTCCAAAGTGAAAACAGCGCCCCCTTATTGACAAGAAGTTTTAACGTACCGTCTCGGTTTTTGGGGAATTGAAAAAAGTTACAATTTAATACGACTGAAATGTTTACAAACTAGATGAGCTGAAATGAAAGCAACATCTGACAATGAACACTCAGATTATAGTCAAATTACGTNTTACAATTTAATACGACTGAAATGTTTACAAACTAGATGAGCTGAAATGAAAGCAACATCTGACAATGAACACTCAGATTATAGTCAAATTACGTCTCATCTCAGAAACAAAGTACAGTATGTTTAGATAGGTGTAATCTAGAGCCAGGCTTGTTGATTTGTAATCTGAGGATATCCTGCTATTGAGGGAGTTCTATTACGCTGCCCGGGTTGAACTGGACAATGGCCGTCACGTCATCTGGCGACAGCGGGATGGCAGGAGCGCTGTTTCTCAAAACATCCCATGTTGTCAACAAGTCAGCATAGTGCATCGTCAAGAAACATACATCTCTTTTCCATGAAATAAATGTTTAATTTTCAAACTAGATTTCATTGGTAAGGCAGTTAAAGCCTTCTTATCAAAAGGATTTACTTAAATGTTTTACAGCGAAAACAAAATGTATCGCTATATTAGCGTAGCCACAATAGAGAGACACATTTGGGCGCCCACGACCCGTTCACATGCACGACAGATATATGAAATAACATCATAAAATGAGTCTTACTTTGGCTGATCTTTCATCAGAATGTTGAAAAGGGGGTCCTCTGTCCAGATGAGTCGTTGTTTGGAATGAGAAATATCCCTCTTCATTTACCATTTCCAGTAGCCGAGTGTCCCAAATCTCTCAGACGTAAACACAGTCATACGACGGAACACGGTAAAACTCCCGAATAAAGTTTCAATAATCTGATTAAACTATATTGAAAAAACATACATTACGATGATATGGTCACATGTATCAAAAAAAATTCGAGCCGGAGATGTTAGCCGTTCGTTACGAAGGCAAAACAGAAGTCAATCCCACTTCCTTCAGAGTACCGGAAGTGGACGCTCACGTCAAAGAAATAGGTTTTTTTCCACCACAGACAAGATGAGCACAAAAATTTCTTCTCTGACATCCTCTTTACACCAATAGGAAGGCGTATAGAGTGTCAGCAGACTCCTAAGTGTCAAGACCATGTATAGGCATCAAGTTGAAAAGAGCATCGATTTCTGACATTTCACTTCCTGGTCAGGAAAAGTGCTGCAGAAGGACTTCTGTTTCACTCAGAGAAATAATTCCAACTGTTTTAGAAACTAGAAAGTGTTTTCTATCCAAAAAKAATAATAATATTCATATTGTACGAGCAAGATTTGAGTAGGAGGCCGTTTGAAATGGGCACGATTTCACTGGCTACTCAACACTTTGCCTTGCAGCCATTAATTTGCATGTGAAAACACAGAATCCTACTCAGTGCTAGCGCTTATTGACGTCACTTTTGTTTTGAGCCGATTCGCCGTCGGCCAGAGCGGAGNTTAATTTGCATGTGAAAACACAGAATCCTACTCAGTGCTAGCGCTTATTGACGTCACTTTTGTTTTGAGCCGATTCGCCGTCGGCCAGAGCGGAGCTCCTGGTTCACGCCCAGGAGGCAGCCCGGCTCCAAAACCAATGCACTTTTCAAACTCCTCCCACCCGGGTACCGGGGTACCCCCGCTGGATAAACGAACCCCTCACTGACACACTTGTTGAATTATGCAAGCGAACAAAGTAATTAATGAAACAAAACAGGTGACTGTAATTAGGGTAGACAGAGCAAGTATTTGTAGTTGCAGCCAGGTTCCAACCTTTATGTTAATGTTTTCATACACCAGGTGTATTTAGAAGCACATATCATTGTCTTTATAAAAAACTAAACTAAATACCAGATACAATAATAAAATGTATATATATATTTATATGAGTGCATTCTTACAATATGTATATTTTTTAATTGTACAATAAATGTAAAACCTGAATTCACACCAAAATCTCTGAACTCCATTCATTATTTCTCCATGCCAGTAAACTATTTTATGTGCTATAGTTCAGTAAATATCTGATGGATTATTAAAATGAGTAAAGTTTGGAGTATCTTCAGCCACTGTAAGGAGGCCTGCGTCTTGTGACCGTAGAATTACACACAGGACTCCTCAGACACACCCCTTCAGAAGGGACATTCTCTAATCCGAGCCAGGTCTTATGCAAATGATCAACATGCAAGTTACAGTAAGTCGTTTGCCTTTTTTCCAGTAAGAAGCATGTGACACGCAGACTCTCACACAGAGCTGTTGTTACACCCACTCACACTTCTGTACTTAGTGACACCATACAAAGCTGTTGTTACACCCATTCACACTTCTGTACTTATTGACACCATACTGTCCTCTGATAAACAGGGAGTTGGTAGAGTAGTGATGCAGTTAGTGTCTGTCCACTTGTTTTGATGTAGATAGAGGATGAGAAAGAGGAAAGGAGAAGAAGTGAGAGTAAATGTGAACCGTAGGCCCTCTCTGAGAAAGACAGAGACATCTCTGAATAACTATTATCTCTGGTGTCCATGTCACACAGGAGACAGTAAATGTAGACCTTAGGCCCACGACAGAACGATATGGAAATAGAGAAGAGATTGCGATAGTAAGGCATACAAATGTTAAGAATATAAAATAATGCAAACAATAACAGAGCAAGTAAAGCACTAGCTAAGAATCACTAGACCAGAGCATTGACAGAAGTTGGGAATGAGGACCCGACAGATGCGGTAGAGTGCGATAGAGAAACAAAAACTATATACCCACAGCAGTCAGAGCATAAATCGATATATCAGGATGAAAATCGTATTTGACATCATGAAGTATCGATAAGATAGTAAGAATACAATGTGATAAAAATAGACTACGTAAAAAAATGTAAATGAACAGAAATCAAAAAAATTAAATTATTGATGAACAAATAGCACAGAAATCCTAATTATAAGACAAAGAAAAGATCCCTAAAAGAATAATAGGATCAAACAAGACTTAAATTTGATGAGAAATCAAAATTGTGTAATAATTTAAAGAATGAAAAAAAAAAAAGACAGACGATGTAATCTGATTATATTGAGAAAGGGACGAGGACGAATATTGTGAGAACTTAGACATTTAGACATCCCTCCCTCCCCGAAAGAGGAAAGGAGAGCTGTGAGTAAACCATGTCTGAACAACTATCTCTCTGAGAAGTGTAATGCTCTATCCGAGCAGGTCTTTATGCAAATGATCAACATGCAATTTACAGTAAGTCGTTTGCCTTTTTTCCAGTAAGAAACATGTGACACGAGAGCTGTTCATATATATCATTATACTATCTTGACTTCCTGACACAATACCGTCCTCTGATAAACAGGGAGATCGTTTGTGTGCAGTGCAGTTATTGTCTGCCAGCTTCGTTTGATAGTAGATGGATTGGAGGAGACAGTCCATGGTGGAACTATGGGCCCTCACTGGAGAAAGATAGAGACTTCTCTGAATAACTATTCATCTTTGGTGTCCATGTACCACAGGAATAGTAATTAGACCACAGGCCCTCTCTGAGAAAGAGATGAGCAATCTCTCGCATGACTATTTACTCTGGTGTCAATGTCACCACAGGAAACAGTAATATAGACCACAGGCCTTCTCTGAGAAGAGTAGAAGCTATCTGAAAAAACTATTATTCTCTGGTTGTCAATGTCACACAGGAACAGTAATATAGACCACAGGCTTCTCTGAAGAAAGATAGAGACATCTCTGAATAACTATTCTCTCTGGTGTCAATGTCACACAGGACCAGTTATAAAACTCTACATGGCCATTTATGGCCGACCACAGAGTATGCAAAATCACCTAATGCAGAATTTTGGCATTTCAATGATTTTATCTACCGTGGTATAATCTTAAACTAAATATAAACTAATATAACTAAACAAACTAATCTAC
>NW_019947228.1:0-2790 GCF_002910315.2 Salvelinus sp. IW2-2015 | reverse complement strand
TCTCTGAGAAAGATAGAGACATCTCTGAATAACTATTATCTCTGGTGTCCATGTCACACAGGAGACAGCAGTTATTCTTTGTGCACACGTCTTTGCATTGACTCTCTACTGTTCATCCTGCTGCTGGTGTCAACATCAATCAGAGTCTCACGTTTAAACCACTGCTTAAGTTTAACAGGAAGTGGACTCCCTGAGTTTCAAAATGGTGTGAATCACATCGCCACTGAAAACCCTCTGAGACATATGCAGGACATACATTCTAACACATGTCTCTGAATAATCTTTTCCTGAGACAGCATAGGGTGAAAATAACTATACATGGCCATCGATGGCGTGCAAGATGAAATGTGTTAAACTACTAAGAGTATGAAGCATTAGACTTCTCTGACTGTTTAGGTCCTGAAGCTATCACGTTGTAGCAGTATGAAGAGTTAGACCTGACTTCTCTGCTGATTTTGGTCCTGCAGCTATCACGTTGTAGCAGTATGAAGAGTTAGACCTGACTTCTTCTGCTGTTTGGTCCTGCCTATCACGTTGTAGCAGTATGGAAGAGTTAGACCTGACTTCTCTGCTGTTTAAGGTCCTGCAGCTATCACGTTTGTAGCAGTAATGAAGAGTTAGACCTGACTTCTCTGCTGTTTAGGTCTACAGCTATCACGTTGTAGCAGTATGAAGAGTAGACCTGACTTCTCTGCTGTTTAGGTCTGCAGCTATCACGTTGTACGCAGTATGAAGAGTTAGAACTGACTTCTCTGCTGTTTAGGTCCTGCAGCTATCACGTTGGTAGCAGTATGAAGAGTTAGACTGACTTCTCTGCGTTTAGGTGCAGCTATCACGGTTGTAGCAGTATGAAAGCTCACATGTGCACATGCTCATTTTTGCACTACACCAGTCTTACATCTACAGTCATGACAGACAGACAGGCAGAGAGAGAGACAGAGAGGGAGATACAGACAGACAAACAGACATACAGGCCAGAGAGACAGACAGAGGGGGGGAGGGAGATACAGACAGACAAATAGACATACAGGCAGAGAGACACACAGAGAGGGGGAGGGGAGGGAGAGATAACAGTCAGACAAACAAACATATCAGGGCAGAGAGACAGACAGAGGGGGAGAGAGAGGGAGATACAGACAGACAAACAGACATGGACGACAGACAGCAGACAGACAGACAGACAGACAGACAGACAGGACGTGGGGGGAGAGAGAGGGAGATACAGACAGAACAGACAGAGACAGACAGACAGACAGACAGACAGACGACAGACAGACAGACAGACAGACAGACAGACAGAAGAGCAGACAGACAGACAGACAGACAGACGAGCAGACAGCAGAGTGGGGGGAGAGAGAGGGAGATACAGACAAGATAGATATGGAGAGAGAGAGATGAGAGACCACAGACAGACAAACAGACATGCAGGCCAACAGAACACGAACAGACAAGACGACAGACAGACTGTGGTAAACTAAACTAATATAAACTATATACACAAACTAATCTACACTGTGGTAAACTAAACTAATATAAACTATATACACAAACTAATCTACCCTGTGGTAAACTAAACTAATATAAACTATATACACAAACTAATCTACACTGTCGTAAACTAAACTAATTTAAACTATATACACAAACTAATCTACACTGTCGTAAACTAAACTAATTTAATAACCTCTTGAGCCTATGGGGGGGTGCTATTTCGATCTTGGGAAAATTGGTCTCCAAATTAAACTGCCTAGTACTCAATTCTTGCTCGTACAATATGCATATTATTATTATTATTGGATAGAAAACACTCTCTAGTTTCTATAACCGTTGGAATTTTGTCTCTGAGTGAAACAGAACTCATTCTACAGCACTTTTCATGCCAGGGAGTGAGATTTCAGAAATCTTGGCCCCTGTTCCCAGGTCAGTTTTTGAGTCCCTGTGAATGCTATGGGGCTACAAACGCTGCCTTCGCCTTCCTCTAGATGTCAGTAAGCGGTGACAATTTGAATGGGGTCGATTGCGCAATCCGGGACCTTATAAAACACCACAAGGCGGAAGTCCCTTTCTTTTCAGCCGTGCGCTCGACGCAGAGTGGTCATCGGACTGGCCTCCTTCCAAGCTTTGGTTTAGGCACTTCTCTATCCCCTGTCATATTTTTATTCGTTATAGGTGTTAAAGACATCATAAGGTAGTTAATTTAAACTGTTTTATAGCAATTTATATCCGTTTAGTGCGATTTTGAGGCATTTCTTTGTGACGCACTTTGAAGAGTTGGGCACTTTTCCTGTACATGCCGAACGTTAGTAGCCATTTCGACATGACAAGAGGACATCTTTCGACCAAAAGACGATTAGACCGGAGAAAGGATACATTGCCCAAGAGGCACAGATTCTGATTCTGATGGAAGAACAGCTCATAGTAAGAACTATTTATGATGATAAATCGCTGTTCTGTTGAAAAATGTTAAACGCATATATCGCCATTTTTTTTTGTGTAGCTTCGCTTTGGCGGACCCTGTATTGCACAGTAAGGATAATTTTAGAAATGTAATTCAGCGATTGCATTAAGAACTAATTTGTCTTTCAATTGCTGTCCAACTTGTATTTTTTTAGTCAAGTTTATGAATAGTTTTCGATAAAAATAGGAGTCTTTCCAAGATGGCGCCGGGCAGATTGCTTGAGTAGTTGGACACTATTTCCATTGTGTAAGCACGATTTGTGCCTCTAAATATGCACATTTTCGATCAAACTCTATATGTATGTTGTAATATGATGTTACAGGAGTGTCATC
>NW_019947227.1:22752-23914 GCF_002910315.2 Salvelinus sp. IW2-2015 | reverse complement strand
ATTTCCTTCCCCCTGCGGGAACCTGACATTAATCAATGGAAAACATCGTTAAGCCGTGGCCATCGACTTCCACAAGCATGGAGCTCCACAGTTCCCTCTGCTAATGTGTCTATTCACACACTTTTTCAGGGGAAAATGGCTCTGGATATTATGTAAAATACTACCATTATAACACCATACCTTGAGGTTGTGTCATGGATATCTTTTGAAACCCTTATTACATACATTTACGGAAATGTTTTTCTGAATGCGGATATGTTTATGTAGCTGTTGTTGTTTCCCTCTGACGTATGTTAGTCCTCCAAGTGCATTATAGCCACAGTAGGCCAATGTGTGGTTTATACTTCACAAGTTAGGTCGTGCTGTGGTAAACACTGACTGAGCTAAATCATGAGATACTGTAATTGGTATGTTCAGAAAACCACAGTGTTGATAATTAGGCTGCTGCGCTTATAAAAATGCTGTCGTAGACCTGGGAAGGCAGCAACATGTGTTCTTCCTGACAGCGCCAAAATCATTTGTCTCCATTCCTCAGAACGGATTTCACCTGACATGGAAAATAGCACAGGCCGTGCTGCTCAAGGATAAACAGTGTGATGTGTGTGTGGAACACAGACAATGTCTTCAAACTTTTTTAAATGATCAAAGTACAACATGACATACAGGTACATGTTCTGTTTACACCGATATAATAATATCATCGCTTCACTGCATTCTTCCAACATTGCACATGGAGGAACGTTTCCCATTTGCTAGGAAGACATTCATGCCAGTATGGCCCGAAAATATCTTTGGTATCTCAGATTGTTCTGGCAATTCTCACATAGAAACATCATTGTGAGGATTCCAAGAACACAGGATGAGATGTTACTATCCTTTGTGCAAGCACTTCCAAGAGTTCATGAACAGTGAGACTGGTGAAATTTGGGGAGCGCATCGTCAGTAGTGTACCTTTGGTTCCTAGGGTGTTTCGGCCTTTCACACTATACACCCTCCCCAAAAGGTGGCCAGCGACAGGGTGATCAATCCTACGCTTGCGTCCCATTCCCAATTAGTCATAGGAGTTGCCTTGTTGTTGATAGCCAACATCCCATGGGACTATGCATGGCAGGGGCGTCTTCCTCCCTGAGTCAAGCATTGTTGACCGCATACCTCCTGGCCC
>NW_019947227.1:15674-22727 GCF_002910315.2 Salvelinus sp. IW2-2015 | reverse complement strand
CAAATGTATTTAAGAAATAAAATAAAGAAATATTCTATTTCTTAGTATTCACGACCCCTGATGTCAATACATTAGAATCACCCTTACGCTGTGAGCTTTCTGGGTAATGCTCTAAGAACCTTTGCACACACTGGTTGTTCATATTTGCACATTCATTATTTTTACAATTTTTCGTCAAGTTGGTTGTTGATTCATTGCTAGACACCATTTCAAGTCTTGCCATAGATTTCAATGTAAACTGCCACTCAGGAAATCAGATTCATCTTTGTAAGCAACTCCAACTGTACTGTATATGCCTGTGTTTAAGGTTTATGTCCTGCTGAAGTTGTGAATTTTGTTTCCAGTGTCTTTTGATAGCAGACTGAAACAGTTTTCCTCTAGATTTCTGACCTGACCTTCTAGCTCTATTCCATTTATATTTTATCCTTATAACTCCATGTCCTATGCCAGACAAAGCCATACCATAAATGACAGCCCACCATGCTTAAAAATATGAAGCATGGTCTCTTTAGAGTATGTGTTGTGTTGGATTTTCACACAAATATAATGCTTTGTATCAGCATAAGTGAATTTCTTTGCCACATTTTTGCAGTTTTACTTTAGCTTCATTGTTGCAAACAGGATCCATTTTGAACCATATTTTTATTTTTACAGTTTCACTCTGTAATTTAGGTTATATTGTGGAGTAACATACATGTTGTTGATCTCATCCTCACTTTTCTCCTATCACAGCCATTAAACTCTGTAATGTTCAGAATGTCGGCGCAAGACGATGCCTCGTTGTGAATCCAGTGAGCGTTTCATTCCTCCCCGGCCTTGGTTAGGAAGACACCTGTATCTTTGTATGATTGGCGTATTGATACACCATACAAAGTTATATAAATAACTTCACTATTTGCCTCAAGGGATATTCCAATGTTGCTTATTATTTACCACTATTCCAAGTAGGTGCCCTTCTACTGGAGCATTGGAAAATCTCGCTGTCTTTGTGGTTGATCTGGTTTGAAAATCACTGCTGATGATGACCTAAAGATATTGGTATGTGTTTGGGACAGAGATGAAGTAGTATTACATGTTAAACACTTTATTGCACACAGAGTTAGTCCATGAACTTTTGTGGACGTGTTAGTGCAAGTTTACTTCCTGAATTTATTTAGGCTTTGCCAACTTAGGTTTGACAATACTTACTGACTCAGAGACATTTCAGTTTTTCATTTTTAAGTTAATTTGTACAAATTCTATAAAACATTTATTTCACTTTAGAATTATGCAGTATTGTGTGTTAGGCCTGCACACAATTTTATTTAATCATTTTAAATATTCGCTGTAACACAACACATTGTGAAAAAGTCAAAGGGGTGTGATACTTTCTGAAGGCACTGTATGCTGAGTCTCTCCACGGTCGGACTATACCTTCTGGGATGTCCAGTTTTGTTTAGCCCATGGGCCGGTCTAACTATAGTTTTTTTGCACAAAATATTATCTGGCTAATAATGTGGCCTAAGGAAGAAATGCGTTGGTGGTTAGAAAGCCAGGGCAATTTCTTGTCCCAAATCCGTTTTCCATCACAGAACAGGTAATAGACTGCAGTCTCTGTGAGTTTCTGTCATCCACTTTATATTACTATTAATATGAAAGGCAATTACGATATCATCTGAAATTCTGTATATTTTCTGTGTTTTGGATTGACCAACTGTTATTTTATTAATTTTGGGATCCACTGCAAGTGCAGAACAACACATTACATTAAGCGTTGGCTAATTCTTCTTCCCATGAAGGGAGTAGTGGATTCTCATCTAAACAAAAAAAATAAAAAAAAAAAAAAAAAAAAAAAAAAAAAAAAAAAAAAAAAAATCATGATGCATCTTAATCTTGGGAATCCACCTCCAGCACTCTCCAGGGATGAGCACGCGAATTAAACCCATCAAACAACCATATTCATGGGTGGCTATTGATTACACCGTGTATAAGGATTGCTCTCTCTAACTTGAGTCTCAGGGAAGGACACTCCCAGTTCGAGTAAGCTATCTTCATTGCTTCAGGAGACTGAAGGAAGACAAGGGGAGAGGAATCGGTGCAAGATTGGATGGCCTTATATTCTAGAACGTGTCCTGAGATGCCCCCTAGTTCACTTTAATTTGTTTGCATCTTCCTCAGCCCTATGGACCAGGCAGACTCCTTGGACAGTGAGTTAGAGAGTTTGATTAGTCGATAAAGAAGTGATTGGCATGTATTCACCTGATGAAAACTAGAATGGGTCAGATTTGGCATTCTGCTCTTTTTATTGTTTTTTGGTTGAATATAAAGTGCAGTCTATATTCACATCAGGTGTCTAGCACTATCGGATACAGCAACGGGCAGTTTCTAGGCATAAGCGACTTTAAGCGGCCTGCTTGGAGTCAGACAGACTTTTTTCAGGAGAGTCAGCGTCAGGTCTCAACTGTACTGCTGCTGCGATTTAGAACCAACATCAATTTCGGAAATTTGGTTCGTGCATCAGTAGTGTGTGTGGGTGTGTGGGTTATGTCATCACTTTCAGTCACCATGTACCATTCGTTAGACATTTGTAAATAGCTGGCTCGATAGCTTACTAGTACCGCAAATATTACAACTTGTAGTAATCATGGGCGAATATACTGACCGGTCACCAAGGCACGTGCCAGGGGCTCTGACCCCCCTTTCTACGCCAGCGGGTAGCATCCATTAATATTTTTGCAGTGAGGTGGGCAGGAGGAACAATCTTACTTAGGGCCCTCAAACTGCTAAGAGACTGCCCTGAACAGAGCTGGACTATCAATTAACAAAGCGATCCATCGGATTTCCTTGGCTAGATATCCATGTCATATAAATCCCGTGATACCAACCTTAGTACACAGTGACGGTGGCTCAATGTGACATTAGCTTTTCAGCTAAATGTTCAAACCATTGGTGAGAAATATGACATTTGCGTAAGCCAGCCTGTGTAGCAGTGCAACCACACTGTAAGAGCTTGGCCACATGTATGATTCCAGACCGGCTCCCAGAATGTTATATCTTTAATCATTGGTTCCTTGTGTTTAGATAGGTCAAGAGAGGTGTGGACCCTACGACTGGTAGAATCATGCTCATTCTCTTTCTTGAGCCAGCGCGAAATCTCATTTTTAAATAATTCTTTTGATAGTGCTTTCATGCCTCAACGCTAAGAGCACTGACTGTAAAGAGTCCAATGGGCGATTCACCCCAGATGGCTCAAAAATATTTTGGGTCTATCTCAGATTGTTTGCATTCTCACATACAAAGTTAATTGGGAGATGATATTGATATGCTTTTACATTTTGTATTCACACATTTGAGAAAATCATGATGACAGTGACATTTTAGGCGTTTTCGACTCAGCTGTAAATCTAATTATCACTTTTGTTTTCTAATTTTTCGACTGGATTTCCGCACCAGCAGGAATGCAGGATGCAACTCTGATTTACATAAATTCCTTAAAACCCCGCTACACACGGTTATACAACCACGTATTGCACTTTACATGTAGCCGCTACTTCTTGAACAGCTATAGCACTAACTCCTCGATCAGTAAAAACATTTACTAAGTTCAAATCTGTTGTCCTGTAGAGTATTTACTGTTTACAGAAGTATAAGTGCAAATTAAATTATGTCTGTATATGACTCTGTCATGGTAGGCGGCAGGCTAGCACTGCGTGCGCAGGAGCATTGGGGCGTCGAATAGCCAATGGCCTTATTTATTGCTTTACCTCCCTTTTCTCACCTTATTGCTCACATTAGTTATAGACTTATTTTACTGATATTTTTGACTGTATGTTGTCTTACTCCATGATGTAATCTGTTTGTATATTGTCGAACTGCTTTGCTTTTATCTTGGCCAGGTTGCAGTTAGGTATTGAGCACTTGTTTCTCGTGTGCTTTACCTGGTTATATAAACAGGTGAGAAAAGAAGAACGGCCAAGAAAAAATAAACCCGAAGGTTGTGGATCGATTCTGAGCTTGAGAGGTAAAATCGGTATTTGCCATGACGCATGGTGTTAACCAACATTTCAGTTGACAATGCATTCAGTTGTAACTGACTAGTTTCCGTTTCTGTTAGACATGATTGGTGACATACATGGTAAGACTCTTGGTGTGATTTATTAGCTGCTAATGGGGTGCTCTTAATTGAGTATGTCGCACGATCTGATCATTCTGTCATAATATATTTATTCACAGAAATTATTTATTTCTAAAAGTACTTTTTGTTTTGTTATTTTTAAGAATTCTTGGAGACCTATTTACACGCCTTACAAACACTCCAACACTTTCCAGAGTAGGCTTGTCTCCCTGCCTACTTCTTTGTAAACCTCATCACATTTTTAGCATTAACTTGGCGATTTGGTTCTAACCAATGATACACTCCTGTATAGACTGGCAATTTTCCAGCACCTAATCTACCAGCCGAGGGATCCCTTCTTGAATCCATTCCCAATCTTCACTATGTGTTCCCGGTGGCACTTCATTAAACTGTTATCCCTAACTTTAAAGTGCACCAGTGTACATTGGATGTGATGTTCTTGCCTATGCAGGCTATTGTTTAAAACATAAGTCTACAGAAATGAATAACAATGCACAAAATTATCCTCTGTATTCTTGAGATATTATGTTTTCAGTCTAGCTTGATGATCATTGTAGTCTCAGAATCATACTAAAGTCATGTAGAACGTTTTGGAAATCTACCTCATGTGAGACATCACAAATATTGCAATATACACATTTGGGTCAGTGTGTACAAGAAGGTCTGACCACAATCAAACATCTTTTATATTCGATTCTTCAAGTAGACCCGTTGCCTTCGTATGGCAGTCTTTACACACAGTTGGGCATCTCTTCACACCACTTTGAGTAGTCCCTGGATGCATTTCATTACAGGTTGTCTTCTTAAGTTAATTTGGTATTTGCTTTCCTTATTAATGCGTGTGAGCCAACTTGTGTTGTACAGGTAGGGCATCCCCGCAAAACCGGTGGTATAAAGTAGCTTTTGGGGAAAGACCACGTCCATTTATGGCAGAACGCTCAGATTTAAGCTAAAGAGGGAAACAACAGTCCATCATTACTTTAAGAATGATGTCAGTAAATCCGAATTTTCTTAAAGTGCAGTACCAAAAACCATCAAGAGCTTAGTGAATGCTCTATGAGGAGCTCCACCAGAAAGAAGACCCCTTCTCTGTCTGCCGGGCTAAGTTCATTGATGTTACAGCATCCGACATTAAGCCAATAACGCTTCACAGGTTAATAACATACAACTCTGCGGGTCGAGCTGTTGGAGGAGTGCATGTAATCAGCATTTTGCTGGCAGGAAGAATTGCTTGGCCAAGACACGCTCGAATAGTGGCTGTAGATCGTAGAAATCGTAGTCTTTGATCTGATGACGTCCATTTGAGATTTTGTTCCAATCGATCTGCTTTGTCAGCACGTAGAGCAAGAGTGAAGTCGTGATGATTCTGTAGTGCAGGTATACCCATCCGTGAAGCATGCTAGGAGCATGTGTATGGCATGGGTGCGTTTGTTTGTGGACACTGTTGTGATTATTTAGAATTCAAGCAACTTAACCAGGCATGGTAACCACAGCATTATTGCAGCCCGAATTATGCCAATCCATTTGTTTTGCATTGGGGAATATCTTTGTTATTCAAGGGCATGACCGACACTACCCTCCCAGGCTGTCTGATCAATGGGCTATTTGACCAAAAGGAGTGATGAAGTGTTGATCAGTAGCTGGCTTACTCTCCGACCTCAACCCAATTGAAGTGTTTGGGATGAGTTGGACGCGAGTAAGCAAACAGCTCCCGACTTGTCATTGTCTAGTCGGTCAACTTCCTTCTGAGAACTGGTTCGGACAAGCAGTCATGTGAAGCTCGGTACTACATAACAGTTGAGAGATCAATGGCAGCTTATCAAGGAAATGGTGGTCTTTGAGAATCCTTCAATATTTCTATTTGATGTATTATTCTGACACTTTTTAGCTTACACAACATTAGTGTGTTATTTCATAGTTTGATGTCCTTCCTAATTATATTCTCCAATGTAGGAGATTAGTATAAAAAATAAAACAAACCCTTATGGTTCAGTGTGTCCACATTTTGATGTCCTGTTATATATTCTATCTTCAGGCACGATTTAGGAGCGAGTTAGGTTTTAAAATGCCACTTTAATCCTTGATTTCAAAAAATGTATGGTTAAAGCACAAGTATCTCTCTCCAATACATTTGCAAACATTTCTATAAACATGTTTTCACTTTGTCATTATGGGGTAGTTTGTGTAGATAGGTGGTTAATCCATTTTGAATTCAGTCTGTAACACAACACATGTGGAATAAGTTAAGGKGTATTAATACTTTCTGAAGGCACTGTATAGCCCACAGATCCTCTTGATGGCAACATGTGTTGAGCTCCMACTGCAGATTCATTCAGTATCATTACAGACACCCTGACATAAAAGGGCTCTTAGYTACTTTGTGTGACTGAGCATAAAAAGACCCATCTACTTTTCGCTGGCTCAGGAACATAGAAGGTAAACAAGTCTGCATTGTTAGTGTCAAAARTAGTTTGATGTATTTTCAACCATCTGATCTCCCCAAAGCAAAGTCATCCCAGAGGAAAACAAGTCACGAGCATCTTCTAGTTTCTTTTTCTTTGTAATTCCATACCGTATAACAATAAAATAATGGCTGTTGACTATATATGTTGACATCATAATCACAAGTTGCCTCAGGAATCTCCATGGATGACTGCTCTCTGCTGGTTCWTTCGGAAAATAAAATAATAAGTTCCTCTCAGAAGGTAATGCAGATCTCGCTTGCTGGTAAATTGGCATCTTATTTCAAAATTGTAAAAGATAAGGCCGCCTTGCAATTCAGTCATCTGTTATTCACGTTTGATCAACCCATTTTGCTTGCGATTTAAGCAAGTCATTTTGGATTGTGGTCGTGTGGTTTCCTAAGAGAGAAATCATTTTCACCAGTTAGAATCTTTTGAATACCTTCATAAAACAGGTACCATTAGTTGGTACCATGC
>NW_019947227.1:9154-11333 GCF_002910315.2 Salvelinus sp. IW2-2015 | reverse complement strand
GATGCCCTGCCAAGTTGTGTCAGCTGAAGTATGTAAATAAGGCATCCATTAAGGCATCTATATAGTCCCAGTCGCAAGGCGACTAACATGACACGGAATGCAAAACAGTTAAGCTATTCCTAAAGCAAGGGCAATAAAACAAGCAAAGCGTCAAGTATAGAGACCAAGAAGTAAGGCATCATTAAAGGCATCTATATTAACAAGGTTATGGATGTGAAACTCTGTTAAAACATGTCTTTTCAATACTCCGTTCTGAAGGCTTTTTAGAAACTAAATTCACACTGTTATCCAAGTCATTCCAATATTTGTTATTTCATTTKAATAAAATACTGATTTTCTTTAAATATTATGTTATTAGCCTTATGTTAAATACCAGTCATTAAAGAACATGATTTCATTGTGTGCTGGAATTATTCCCTAATACAACTATAGTCAAGTACTTAGTATATTTGACTTTCCCKGTTTCCACTTTCAAAAATAGAACTACATCAATTGAAATCTAAATGTCACTGTAACTGTTTTGGATTGAAGTTGCTCCATCTTGCTAGCTACTATTTTGTTGCCTAGGGGATGTTTACACTAGGGCAACAAGTAGATAAGGCAGTGACTTAAAGCTGGATGTCCCAACTCCGCCCTTTCCTCTATGCCAAACTGACGTTGTATCCATAGAGACTTGTAAGCCGAACGTTAATACATTGTGGGAGGCAACCCGTCTGTCTAGACTCTAGACTCTAGAGAGACTAACTAATAACATGTACTGTGTCTGCACTGCCAGAGAGGTGTGGGAAGGTTTGTGTCCCTACTAAGCTACTGTCAAGCTCTGCTGAAATAACATCTAGATTCTGTACTGGGGGCCTCTGTGCTTCCAGGRCACTTCATAGATCTCCTTAGTTAAGCATGCCATTGAATATAGATTAATTTATTATCAGTCACATATTAAGTTAAAAGCTTATAGAACGAGGGAGCATTTCAAAGAGTATCCAAATTAATTAGATATGGTCAGATTTCCAGTATTGTAGTCATTGCTGTTATGCTATTATTGGGAAGCTGTATTTTTTATATATCTTAGATCATTGAGATAAAGTATGGTCCCCCCTTTGCAGCTATAACAGCCTCCACTCTTCTGAGAAGGMTTTCCACTAGATGTTGGAACATTGCTGCGGGGWCTTGCTTCCATTYAGCCACAAGAGCGTTAGTGATGTTGGGCACTGATGTTGGGYGATTAGGCCTGGTTCGCAGCCGGCGTTCCAATTCATCCCAAAGGTGTTCGATGGGGTTGAGGTCAGGGCTCTGTGCAGGCCAGTCAAGTTCTTCCACACCGATCTCGASAAACCTTTTCTGCATGGACCTCACTTTGTGAACGGGGGCATTGTCATGCTGAAACAGGAAAGGGCTTTCCCCAAACTGTTGCCACAGAGTTGGAAGCACAGAATCATCTACAATGTCATTGTATGCTGTAGCATCATTAAGATTTCCTTACACTGGAACAAGGGGCCTGCCCGACCAGAAAACAGCCCCAGACTATTATTTCCGTCCCACCAACTTACGTTGTGTATGCATTGGGTTAGTTAGCCGTCTCCTGGCACTCCCAACCCAGATTCGTCCGTCGGACGCCAGATGGTTGAAGCGTGTTCATCATGCAGGACGCGTTTCCATGCTCCAGAGTCCAAGTGGCCGGGGGCTTTACACCACTCCAGCGCGCTTTGCATGTGCATGTGATCTTAGGTTGTGTGTGGGCGCATTCGGCCTGGAACCGATTCATGACGCTTCGACGAACTGTTCTTGTGTTGACGCTGCTTCCAGAGGCAGTTGATGGGGTGTATGTGAGTGTTGCAACCGATGGACAGACTGTTTTTACGTGCTTGTGCTGCAGCCCTCGCGGTCTCATGCTTTGTTGGGCCATACCACTTTGCGGCTGATCTAGTTGTTGCTCTAGCATTTCACTTTCACAAAGCGCACTTCAGCTTCTGGCGCTCTGAGGGCTAATTGACAACTGCATTTTGAAAAGTGGCATCTATGACGGTCCACGTTGAAAGTCACTGGTCTTCTAAGGCATTCCTACCACATTGTCTGTGGAGTGCTGGCTGTTGTGCTTATTTTATACCTCTGTCAGAACGGTGTGTGAATAAGCCGACTCATATTTTCTTTATATTATAGTGCTTAGTTCGGCACAATTTAT
>NW_019947227.1:0-1702 GCF_002910315.2 Salvelinus sp. IW2-2015 | reverse complement strand
CGCCCTCCTGTCCGGAGCCGCCAGAGTCGCCCTCCTGCCCGGGTCGGCGGCAAGGGTCCACGTCCCGCGCCAGCGCCGCCACCGCGGATAGATGCCCACCCAGACCCTCCCCTATAGGTTTAGGTTTTGCGGCCGGAGTCCGCACCTTTGGGAGGGGTACTGTCACGCCCTGACCTTAGAGATCCTTTTTATGTCTCTATTTTGGTTTGGTCAGGGCGTGAGTTGGGGTGAGAATTCTATGTCTGGTGTTCTATGTTTTCTTTTTCTGTGTGTTTGGCTGGGTGTGGTTCTCAATCAGAGGCAGCTGTCTATCATTGTCTCTGATTGAGAACCATACTTAGGTAGCCTTTTTCCACCTGTTTGTTATGGGTAGTTGTTTTCTGTTTTGTGTTGTTGCACCAGACAGAACTGTTTCGTTTCGTTCTTTCTCTTTGTTGTTTTTGTTGTTTCAGTGTTCAGGTTATTTATTAAATTATAATGAACACTTACCCCGCTGCGTTTTGGTCACCTTCTTTCCAGGACAATCGTTACAATACCTCAAAATATCTTAGCATAATTTAAATCTAATTTCCAGCTCCATTCTCCTACATCAATATAAGTTAAATCTTCTATGTTGACAGTGGAAGCTCCTGCTGTATTTCACAAGACAAAACAACCTACATTTCAGAAGGGCGTTCTAATAAATATCATATGCCGAATCCATGCATATAGTTTCCAGAAAATTAACAGTCCCACAACGAGAGGTGCTGGAACCCGTTCTGGCTTGTAGCGGCACAAATTAAGCACGGGTATCTATGAACTTGTACCCTATGTACTTATAAACTGCCAGAGTCTATGTAACGGCGATACTGAGTCTGTTGCTTGGTGCTTACAGTAGCACGGTAGCTTTTCATAGGTTTTCTGAGGCAGCAGCGCAGCTACTTACCAGAGCCCTACGCTTGTTTTTTCTTCTGCAAAACATATTTTTCTACCACATGCAGGTTTCCTCTTATCATCACAATAGTTGGGGCCTGAAGAAAGAGAGAGAGAGAGTGTGTGTGTGTGTGTGTGTGCGTGTGCGCGTGCGCATGCGCGTGTGCGTGTGCGTGTGTGTGTGTGTGTGTGTGTGTGTGTGTGTGTGGTGTGCCGGGAACCCCAAAGCTACTGACCTTTCTAAATCCCGCATAGAAGTCCTCACAGCTAACACCGCCATACACAGATGGTACACCACTCCAGACGAGAAACATTTTGAGTGAAATAACTCTGCAATATGCTGAAGAGGAAGGATTTTTAAGAAGATTAAGAATGATTATGGCTGGAATAATATTATCTACATTCCAGTTCATGCAACAGTAATTTGTAGAAAAGTCAAGGTGTTCTAGTTATTGTTCAAATCCATTAGCCTTTCCCAGCTGAATCTTTACTAACATTTTTTATCAATGTTAAAATTAATATAAATGTAATGGCTTGGTGATAAGCTTTTAATAAGTCATTCCTAGTCATGGTCGCACATTTACTTCCAATTTGCAAATATTCAAACCAGCATTCCTGGAAGATGGTCATGTTATTAGAAGCTGTTTGTAATGTTGAGGGTCTTACTTCCGTGTGCCCCCTGTATGATCATTTTTTTTAAAGCTATTCCAGTATTCTGTTAAATTGGGGGAAAAAGTGCAGTTGTTTGCACAATAAACAGTGTCACACGTCTGACCTTTAATTTCCTTTG
>NW_019947226.1:38942-48260 GCF_002910315.2 Salvelinus sp. IW2-2015 | reverse complement strand
TAGATTTTACAGAGTTACATATGAGGAAATCAGTCAATTTAAATAAATGAATTAATCCCTAATCTGTGGATTTCACATGACTGGGAATACAGATATGCATCTGTTGGTCACAGATACCTTAAAAAAGAAATGGGCCTCAGGATCTCATTATAGTATCTCTGTATATTCAAATGACCATAGATAAAATGCAGTTGTGTTCGTTGTCCTTAGTTTATGCCTGTCCATACCATAACCCCACCRCCACCATGGGGCTTGCTAATGCAAACCGCTCACCCACACGACGCCATACACATGATCTGTGGTTGTGAGGCCGGTTGGATGTACTGACAACTTCCCTACAATGACGTTGAAGGCGGCTTATGGTAGAGAAATTAACAATACATTSTCTGGCAACAGCCCTGAGACGGTTTCTGACAGTAAGTGCAGAAATTCATATTTTCATCAGCTGTCCGGGTGGCTGGTCTCAGATGATCCCGCAGGTGAAGAAGAAGAATGTGGAGATCCTGGGCTGGCGTGGTTACATGACGTCTCTAAACAGACGTTGGAGGCGGCTTATGGTAGAGAAATTAACATTCAATTCTCTGGCAACAGCTCTGGTGGACTTTCCTGCAGTCAGCATGCCAATTGCAGGCTCCCTCAAAAGTTGAGACATCTGTGGCATTGTGTTGTGTAAAAAAAAATGCACGTTTTAGAGTGGACTTTTATTGTCCCCAGCACAAGGTGCACCTGTGTAATGATCATGCTGTTTAATAAGCTTCTTGATATGCCACACCTATCAGGTGGATGTGTTATCTTGGCAAATGAGAAATGTTCACTAACAGGGATGTAAACAAATTTGTGCACAACTTTTTAGAGAAATAAGCTTTTTGAGCAGGATGGAACATTCCTGGTATCTTTTATTTTAACTCATGAAACATGGGACTTAAAATTTTGCATTTATACTTTTGTTCAGTGTACATTGTATGTTGAAATAAACAGAATCCATGACAACACTTGATAAATAGAAATTCACCCTCTACATATATATACATTCAGAATATATTCAGACTTTTTCCACGTTTTGTTTTTGTTACAGCCTTATTCTAAAATTGATTAAAGGTGGTTGTAATTTATTAAAAATCAAAAAACAGAAATAGCTTATTTACATGAGTATTCATGCTAATGGACTCATTCATTTGCTATGAGACTTGAAATTGATCTCAGGTTCATCCTGTTTCCATTGATCATCCTTGAGATGTTTCTACAACTTGATTAGAGTCCACTTGTGGTAAATTCAATTGATTGGATATGATTTGTAAAGGCACACACCTGTCTATATAAGGTCCCACGGTTGACAGAGCATGTCAGAGCAAAAACCAAGCCATGAGGTCGAATGAATTGTCCGTTGAGCTCCGAGACAGGATTGTGTCGAGGCACAGATCTGAGGAAGGTTACCAAAACCTGGTTATCTGCATCATTAAAGGTCCCCAAGAACACAGTCTTTCTTAAACATTCTTAAATGGAAGAAGTTTAGAACCACCAAGACTCTTCCTAGAGCTGGTCGCCCGGCTAAACTGAGCAATCTGGGGGGGAAGAGCCTTGTTCAGGGAGGTGACCAAGAACCAGATGGTCACTCTGACAGAGCTCCAGAGTTCCTCYRTGGAGATGGGAGAACCTTCCAGAAGGACAACCATCTCTGCAGCACTCCACCAATCAGACCATTATGGTAGAGTGGCCTGACAGAAGCCACTCCTCAGGAAAAGGCACATGACAGCTCGCTTGGAGTTTGCCAAAAGGCACCTAAAGGACTCTCAGACCATGAGAAACAAGATTCTCTGGTCTGATGAAACCAAGATTGAAGTCTGGCCTGAATGCCAAGCGTCACTTCTGGAAGAAACCTGACACCATCCCTACGGAATAAAGTACAGATAGATCCTTGATGAAAACCTGCTCCAGAGCACTCAGGACTTCAGACTGGGGCAAAGGTTCACTTTCCAACAGGACAACGACTCTAAGCACACAGCCAAAACAATGCAGGAGTGGCTTCGGGACAAGTCTTTGAATGTCCTTGAGTGGCCCAGCCAGAGCCCGGACTTGAACCCGAGACCTGAAAATAGCTGTGTAGCGACGCTCCCCATCCAACCTGACAGAGCTTGAGAGGATCTGCAGAGAGGGATGGGAGAAACTCCCCAAATACAGGTCTGCCAAGCTTGTAGCGTCATACCCAAGAACACTCAAGGCTGTAATCGCTGCCAAGGGTGATTCAACAAAGTACTGAGTAAAGGGTCTGAATACTTATGTAAATGTGACACTTCAGTTTTTAATTTCTGCTCTGTCGTTATGGGGTATTTTGTGCATATTGATGAGGGGGGGAATTATTTAATCAATTTTAGAATAAGGCTGTAACGTAACAAAATGTGGAAAAAGTCAAGTGGTCTGAATACTTTCCAAATGCACTGTAAACATAGTGTACAGTACCAGTAAAAAGTTTGGACACATCTAGTCATTCAAGGGTTTTTCTTTATTTTTACAATTTTCTACATTGTAGAATAATAGTGAAGACATCAAAACTATGTAATAACACATATGGAATCATAGTAGTAACCAAAAAAGTGTTTTATATATTTGAGATTCTTCAAAGTAGCCACCTTTTGCCTTGATGACAACTTTGCACACTCTTGGCATTCTCTCAACCAGCTTCACCTGGAATGCTTTTCCAACAGTCTTGAAGGAGTTCCCACATATGCTAAACACTTGTTGGCTGCTTTTCCTTCACTCTGCTGTCCAACTCATCCCAAACCATCTCAATTGGGTTGAGGTCTGGTGATTGTGGAGGCCAAGTCATCTGATGCAGCCCTCCATCACTCTCTTTCTTGGTCAAATAGCCCTTACACAGCCTGGAGGTGTGTTGGTCATTGTCTTGTTAAAAAACAAGTGATAGTCCAACTAAGCTCTAACCAGATGGGATGGGCGTATCGCTGCAGAATGCTGTGGTAGCCATGCTGGTAAAGTGTGCCTTGAATTCTAAAAATAAATCACTGACCATGTCACCAGAAAAGCACCCCCACACATCACACCTCCTGCTCCATGCTTCATGGTGGGAACTACACATGCGGAGATCATCCGTTCACCTACTCTGCGTCTCACAAAGACACGGCGGTTGGAACCAAAAATCTCAAATTTGGACTCATCAGACCAAAGGACAGATTTCCACAGGACTAATGTCCATTGCTCGTGTTTCTTGGCCCAAGCAAGTCTCTTTTCTTATTATTGATCTCTTTAGTAGTGGTTTCTTTGCAGCAATTCGACCATGAAGCCTGATTCAACTGTCTCCTCTGAACATTGATGTTGAGATGTCTGTTACTTGAACTCTGTGAAGTATTTATTTGGGCTGCAATTTCTGAGGCTGAGGTCTGAGGTCGACCATTATGATTTTTCAACACCGATACCAATTATTGGTGGACCAAAAAAAGACGATACAGATTAAATTGGCCGATTTATTTTTTTTAAATATATATTTATCTCTAATAATGACAATTACAACAATACTGAATAAACCCATTTATTTTAACTTAATATAATACACAAATAAAATCTATTTAGTCTCAAAATAAATAATGAAACATGTTCAATTTGGTTTAAAAAAAATGCAAAAACAAAGTGTTGGAGAAGAAAGTAAAAGTGCAATATGTGCCATGTAAGAAAGCTAACGTTTAAGTTCCTTGCTCAGAACATAGAAACATATGAAAGCTGGTGGTTCTTTTTAACATGAGTCTTCAATATCCCAGTTCAGAAGTTTTAGTATGTAGTTATTATAGGAATTATGACGCGTCGACTATTTCTCTCTAACACATTTGTATTTCATATACCTTTGACTATTGGATGTTCTTATAGGCACTTTAGTATTGCCTAATCTCGGAGTTGATAGGCTTGAAGTCATAAACAAAGCTGTGCTTCAAGCATGTGGCAGTAAACTGCTGTTTGAATGAATGCTTACGAGCCTGCTGCTGCCTACCACCGCTCAGTCAGACCGCTCTATCAAATATCAAATCATAGACTTAATTATAACATAATAACACACGAAATACGAGCCTTTGGTCATTAATATGGTTAAATCCGAATCCTATCATTTAGAAAACAAAAGGTTTATTCTTTCAGTGAAATACGGAACCGTTCCGTATTTAATCGAACGGGTGGCATCCATAAGTCAAAATATTGCTGTTACATTGCACAACCTTCAATTTTATGTCATAATTATGTAAAAGTCTGCCAAATTAATTACGTTCTTCGTTCGGAAGAAATGGTCTTTGTTCGCAACGAGCCAGGCGCCCAAACTGCTACATTATCCCCGACTCTGCTTGCACTGAACGCAAGAGAAGTGACACAATTTACCTAGTTAATATTGCCTGCTAACATGAATTCCTTTTAACTAAATATGCAGGTTTAAAAAAATATATACATGTGTATTAATTTTAAGAAAGGCATTGATGTTTATGGTTAGGTACATTGGTGCAACGACAGTGCGAATGCGCTTTTGTTAAATCATCATCTGTTTTGCGACGTAGGCTGTGATTCGATGATAAATTAACAGGCACTGCATTGATTATATGCAACGCAGGACAAGCTAGTTAAACTAGTAACATCACAACCATGTGTAGTTAACTAGTGATTATGATTGATTGTTTTTTATAAGATAAGTTTAATGCTAGCTAGCAACTTACCTTGGCTCATTGCAGCCACAAGGTCTTTTGACGCTGCACTGCGTAACAGGTGGTCAGCCTGCCACGCAGTCTCTCCGTGGATTGCAATTAATAAGTCGACCTCTACTGGTAACTCTAATTAACTTATCCCTGCAGCAGAGGTAACTCTGGGTCTTCCTCTCCTGTGGCGGTCCTCATGAGAGCCAGTTTCGTCATAGCGCTTGATTGTATTTGCGACTACAGTTCAAGAAACGTTCTTGAAATATTCCATATCGTATTGACTGACCTTCATGTCTTAAAGTAATGATGGACTGTTGTTTATCTTTGTTTATTTGACCTATTCTTGCTGTAATATGGACTTGGTCTTTTACCAAATAGGACTGTCTTCTGTATACCACCTCTACCTTGTCACAACACAACTGATTGGCTCAACGCTATTAAGATGGAATGGAATTCCACAAATCACTTTTAACAAAACACACCTGTTAATTGAAATGCATTCAGGTGACTACCTCATGAGCTGTTGAGAGAATGCCAAGAGTGTGCAAAGCTGTCATCAAGGCAAAGGGTGGCTACTTTGAAGAATCTCAAATATAAAGTATATTTTGATTTGTTTAACAATTATTTGGGGTTACTACATGATTCCATATGTGTTTTTTCATAGTGTTGATGTCTTCACATATTATTCCACAATGTAGAAAATAGTAAAAAAAAAAAAAAAAAATCCTTGGAATGAGTAGGTGTGTCCAAACTTTTGACTGGTACTGTAAATAAAGAGACAATTACCCTTTATGGAAAACCAGGAACAACAAATGGGCTAAACACACAAACAACACACACACACACACCACACACACACACAACACACACACACACAACACACACACACACACCACACACACACACACACACACACACACACACACACAACACACAAGTGTGACTGAGTAGAGACCAACTGAATGCACTCTGACTGACAGAGTAATGAGCGTCTATGTTACACACAGTAAAACAGGCTACACACACACACACACACACACACACACACACACACACACACACACCACACACACACACACACACACACACACACACACACACACACACACACACACACACACACACACACACACACAGTGTGACTGAGTAGAGACCAACTGAATGCACTCTGACTGACAGAGTAATGGCGTCTATGTATCAACAGTAAAACAGGCTAACACACACACACACACACACACACACACACACACACACACACACACACACACACACACACACACACACAGTGTGAGCAGGAAGGACGGAGAGAGGAGAGAATTCAAAGAGAGTAGAAGATGTGGTAGGTAGGTAGGAATCATTCATTCTCTTTCTCTTATTTTTAGAAACCTGAGTTAGTCAAACCAGGAGTTCCATATGGGCTACCACATTTTTAATTAGTTAATTAAGGGAGAACACAAGACAACATATCACGACACACACAAACACACGTCACGTTTTCGCTGTGCAGAGAGGAAAGCCTTTTAAGGCTCAAACTGTGACAACTAGATGGAGAGCGGGGGGGGGGGGGGAGAGAAGAACAGACAGGGAGGAAGAGAGAGACCAGGAGAGAAAGGAGAGAGAGAGAAAGAGAAAGGGAAAGAAGAACGAGAGCGAGAGGGAGAGGGAAGAGGAGAGAACGGGAGAGAGCAAGAACCCTATTAACCTGCGGCATATTTAACACCACACACAGTTAGGTGACATTTCAATTAGAAGCATTTGATTTTGCATAAATCATTTTTGGATTGTGTGTGACCATGAAACTGTTTTCACAGCGTAGCCTTAAATATCAAATATGAACATTGATAAAAAGCAGTGTTTTCATTAACTAGTAACCCTGTCATAGGACTGAACAAGACTACTGTCCACTGATGGGGCTATCTAGAATACAGGCTTACATAGGCTATAGATACAGGCTAAGATACAGGCTTACCATAAGGCTACAGCTATGATACAGGCTATAGATATACAGGCTATAAGATACAGGCTTTACATAGGCTATAGATACAGGCTATAGATACAGGCTTTACATAGGCTATAGATTACAGGCTATAGATACAGGCTTTACATAAGGGCTATAGATACAGGGCTATTAGTACAGACTATAGATACAGGCCTTTACATAGCTTATAGATACAGGCCTATAGATACAGACTATAGATACAGGCTTTACATAGTCTATAGATACAGGCTTACATAGACTAATGATACAGGCTATAGATACAGGCTATAGATAACAGGCTTTACATAGGCTATAGATACAGGCTATAGATATACAGGCTTTACATAGGCTATAGATAGAGGCTATAGATACAGGCTTTAAACATAGGCTATAGATACAGGCTATAGATACAGGCTTTACATAGGCTAAGATACAGGCTTTACATAGGCTATAGATACAGGCTATAGATACAGGCTATAGATACAGGCTTTACATAGATATAGAACAGGCTTTACATAGACTATAGATAGGCTTTAATAGACATAGATACAGCTTTACATAGTCTATAGATACAGGCTATAGATACAGACTAATAGATACAGGCTTTACATAGTCATAGATACAGGCTTTACATAGACTATAGATACAGGCTATAGATACAGGCTTACATAGGCTATAGATACAGGCTATAGATAGGCTTTACATAGCTATAGATACAGGCTTACATAGATAGCAGGCTTTACATAGGCTTAGATACGGCTTACATTAAGACTATAGATACAGGCTATAGATAGATACAGGCTATAGATACAGGCTTTACATAGACTATAGATACAGGCTTTACATAGCAGATAGCTATAGATACAGACTGATAGATACAGGCTTTACATAGCTATAGATACAGGCCTTTACATAGACTATAGATACAGGCTATAGATACAGACTATAGATAGGCTATAGATACAGGCTATAGATAACAGGCTTCATGCTACTAGTACAAGCTATGGATACAGGCTTTACATAGGCTATAGATACAGGTTTACATAGACTATAGATACACAGCTATAGATACAGGCTATAGATACGCTATGAGTACGTATAGATACAGGCTTTTAACATAGGCTATGATAACAGGCTTTACATAGTCATAGATACAGGCTATTAGATACAGGCTTTACATAGACTTAGATACAATGGCTTACATAGACTATAGAACAGGCTAATAGATACAGGCATATAGATACAGGCATAGATAACAGGCTATAGATACAGGTTTTACATAGGCTATAGATGCAGGTTTTACATAGGCTATAGATACAGGCTTTACATAGGCTAATAGATTACAGGCTTTACATAGACATAGATCAGGCTTTACATAGACTTATGATACAGCTATTAACAGGCTATAGATACAGGCTATAGTATGAT
Source organism: Salvelinus sp. IW2-2015 (assembly GCF_002910315.2). Taxonomy (NCBI): domain Eukaryota; kingdom Metazoa; phylum Chordata; class Actinopteri; order Salmoniformes; family Salmonidae; genus Salvelinus; species Salvelinus sp. IW2-2015. The sequence continues at coordinate 40,175 of NW_019947226.1, read as the reverse complement.
CAGATCTATAGATACAGGCTATAGATACAGCTATCGCTATAGATACAGGTAGAGACGTTTTACTATACGGCTAGTGAGATACAGTATAGATTTTATGTTTACATTAGGCCTATAAGAGTAGATGCGGTATGCTAAACTCCAAGGATACGAACACAGGCTTAGATAATCGGCTTACATAGGCTATAGATACAGGCTTTTAACATAGGCTTGAGAATACAGGCTTTACCATAGCCTTACTAGATACAGGCTATAGATACAGACTATAGATACAGGCTATAGATACAGGCTATAGATACAGGCTATAGATACAGGCTATAGATACAGGCTATAGATACAGGCTATAGATACAGGCTTTACATAGGCTATAGATACAGGCTATAGATACAGGCTATAGATACAGGCTATACAGCCTAATACTCCTACAACGGCTGGAACGATGTAGTGTTATGCCGACAAACAGCTGAGCAGAATATCTAATAATTATCCTATCCTAAAAATAATGCTGAAAATGAATCCTAAATTAATAAAAGAGAGTCCTTGTGCTGAAATGAATGAATCTCCATAGCGCCTTGCTAAAGCCAATTCTGATGTTTGAGTAGGATACAAGCCTATTGTTATTAAAGGAAAAATCTATAGTTTGATTATATTGACGATTAGATTCTACTGAGATAACGTACAGACAGTATTCTGTCCTCGTCACATTACGGTATGATTCGACCTTATCATAACGTAGGAGGGCAGGAGCCTGGTCATCTTCCTCCATTTTAATGACACAGGGTGAAACTACAAGAAATACTCAACCAAAACATGACTCGGAATTAACAACATCATGTGTAAAATATTGMGCAATTACATAATTAATTCAAAACTACAAAGTAATGACAAAGTAAGGACTTTTTTTTAACCTTTATTTAACTAGGCAAGTCAGTTAAGAACACATTCCTATTTACAAATGACGGTCTACCCCGGCTAAACCATAACCCGGGTGAACACTGGGGCAATTGTGCGCCGCCCTGTGGGACTCCCAATCACGGCCGGATGTGAAACAGCCTGGAATCGAACCAGGTCTGCCCCACTCGGGAGCCCTCGGGAGAATGAGCCATCATACAATGCAGTATATGGGGGTGAGAAGCTACAGAAGGGGGCGAGAAGCTACAGAAATGAGTCTCAACACTAAAGGGGACGAGAAGCTACAGAAATGAGTCTCAACACTAAAGGGGACGAGAAGCTACA
>NW_019947226.1:24339-31707 GCF_002910315.2 Salvelinus sp. IW2-2015 | reverse complement strand
CGAGAAGCTACAGAAATGAGTCTCAACACTAAAGGGGACGAGAAGCTACAGAAACGAGTCTCAACACTAAAGGGGACGAGAAGCTACAGAAACGAGTCTCAACACTAAAGGGGGCGAGAAGCTACAGAAATGAGTAGCGAATCATGACAACAACGTTGTAATAACTGACCAGTTTCTTTTTTTCTTATATTGAATATGTTTTAATGTATTAATTAATGTTACTCACCCGATCCTGTTTTATGCATTGGAGATATCCCTATAATAAGGCTGCATGCCTATACAGCTGTTTTCAGCCACTTTATAATCCGCCTTCAGACAGGTTTGAACACGTTTTTTTTTTTTTAAATGGCAGTAGCGTCTGTCCACAGACTGTGAGCTAAGACAACTAACGAGGAACTTGGTTCCGGTACGCAGATTTTTCGTCACTGTTCGTCGTTCGAATTTGGGGGGGGGGTATTTGGCTCATAGGACTAGCCTGAAACTGTCTGATGGTCTCTGTTTAATATCCATCTCATTAGTACATTTCTCTGACACGTCTCCCACCAGAACGAAAACCAAGCATCTGACACAATTACGCTTGAGTTCCTTTTTTACTATGGGCTATAAGTCTAGATCTCTTCGGGAGAACACATGGAGGGAACAGAGAGCCCGGATACAGCCAGCCAGCTGCAACACACACACACACACACACACACCTCTACAGGGGCTAGTCTGGATACCACATAAAAACAGACTAAAATACCCTGCCTCCCTGAGTGTGTGCCAATGTGCAGTGTCATTGTGACGTGTGTGTGTGGTAGAGCATGCATATGTATACGTGTTTTGCTAATGAGAGCGATTTGCCCTAGCAGACAGACGACAGCTTGTATGATGAAACTGATGCAAAACCTGAACCGGCGCTAGCAGGCAAAACTGACCGGTGGCGCTAGCTAGGCAGCAACTGACCGGCGCTAGCTAGGCAAACTAACCGGTCCGCTACTAGGCAAAGCTGACCGGCTTCTAGTTAGAGCAACTGCACGCGGCGCTAGCTAGGCAACTGACGCGCAGCTAGCACTGAGGCGTACTAGCACTACCGGCGCTAGCTAGGCAAACTGACCGTTAGTTACAAATGCGCGTAGCTAGGCAAAACTGACCGGCGCTAGCTAGGCAAACTGACCGGCGCTAGCTAGGCAAACTGACCTGGCAATTGTGCACTAGGCACTAGGCAAACTGCACCGGGCGCTAGCTAGGCAAACTGACGGCGCTAGCTAGGCAAACTGACCGGGCTAGCTAGCAAATGACCGGCGCTAGCTAGCAAACTGACCGCGCTAGCTGGCAAACTGACGCGCTAGCTAGGCAAACTGACCGGCGCTAGCTGGGGCAAACTGACCGGCGCTAGCTAGGCAAACTGACCGGGCGCTAGCTGGGGCAGAACTGACCCGCGCTAGCTGGCAAACTGCGGCGCTAGTAGGCAAACTGAACCGCGCTAGCTGGGCAAACTGACCGGCGCTAGCTAGGCAAACTTGACGGCGCTAGCTAGGCAAACTGATCCGGCGCCTAGCTAGGCAAACTGACGCGGCGCTAGCTAGGGCAACTGAACGCGGCGTAGCTAGGCAAACTGACCGGCGCTAAGCCCTGGGAGCTAGCCGGGAAACTGACCGGCCGCTAGCTAGGCAAACTGGACGCGGCGCTAGCTGGGGCAAACTGCCGGGCTGTAGGCAACTAACCGGCAGCTAGCTAGGGCAAACTGACCGGCGCGTAGCTAGGCAAACTGACCGGCGCTAGCTAGGCAAAAGCTGACGCGCGCTAGCTAGGCAAACTGACCGGCGCTAGCTAGGCAAACTGACCCGGCGCTAGCTGGGGCAAAACTGACCGGCGCTAGCTAGGCAAAACGACCGGCGCTAGCTGGGGCAAATCGGGGGGGGTGACGGCGCTGCTAGGCAAACTAACACCGGCAGCTAGCTAGGCAAACTGACCGGCGCTAGCTAGCAAACTGACCGGCGCTAGCTAGGCAAACTGACCGGCGCTAGCTAGGCAAACTGACCGGCGCTAGCTAGGCAAACTGACCGCGCTAGCTAGGCAAACTGACGGCTTATTAAACAAGCTACACAGTGAACAGTGTCATAAAACATGTATAATATAATGGTCTATCCTTGTAGGCTACGCAGAAATGTCACTAAAGATAATTACGTATTTAATTTTAGACAAAGCCTTTTCATTGTTAAAATATATATTGTTTAATAATGACGAATAATTAATATCACTAAAGTCAGGTCAATATTTGAATAACCATGGTAAAATTAGCACTCAGTGCAGTGTGGTGAGTGTGGAGTGTGTGTGTGTTTGATGTGTCTGTGGGTAGTGAGTGTGTCTGTGTGTGTGTGTGTTTGGTCTGTGTGTGTGTGGTGTGTGGTGTGTGTGTGTGTGTGTGTGTGTGTGTGTGTGTGTGTGTGTGTGTGTGTGTGTGTGTGTGTGTGTGTGAGGTGTGGGTGTATGTTTGTCTGGTGTGTGTGTGGTTGTGTGTGTTGTCTGTGTGTGTGTGCGTGTGAGTGTGTGTGTGTGTGTTTGTCTGTGTGTGAGTGTGTGAGTGTGTGAGTGTCTGTCTGTGAGTGTACTGTCTGTGAGTGTGAGTGTGAGTGTGAGTGTGTGTGTGTGTGTGTTGTGTGTGTGTGTGTGTGTGTGTGTGCGTGTGTTCCTCTAAATGATTATAAATATTTGTAGTTTCACTGAATACGTCCAATATCACTACTGACCACTATATAAATCATTTGTTTGTGTTTTATAAAAACACCGGCCAACGCAGTCCAGAGGCTATGATTAATGAGGTTACAAAGAGCTCCTGTTCCTCCCTCTCCATGCTTCCCTGTGTTCTAGTCTCTCCTTGTGACTTTCCTTTGGATTTTATCACGCTGTGTGTGTGTGATGTGTGTTGTGTGTGTGTGTGTGTGTGTGTGGTGTGTGTGTGTGTGTGTGTGTGTGTGTGTGTGTGTGTGTGTGTGTGTGTGGTGTGTGTGTGTGTGTGTGTGTCTCTAAATGATTAATAAATATTGTAGTTTTCACTGAATACGTCCAATATCACTACTGAACTATATTAAAATACATTTGTTTTGTGTTTTATAAAAACACACGGCCAACGGCAGTCCAAGGCTATGGATTAATGCAGGTTACAAATGAGCTCCTGTTCCTCCCTCTCCCTGCTTCCCTGTGTTCTAGTCTCTCCTCTGAAACTTCCTTTGGATTTTATCACGCTGTGTGTGTGGTGTGTGTGGTGTGGATGTGTGTGTTGTGTGTGTGTGTGTGTTTGTGTGGTGTGTGTGTGTGTGTGTGTGTGTGTGTGTGTGTGTGTGTGTGTGAGAGAGAGAGAGTCTCTACATTACATGCTGTCTACAAGCTGATATTAGTCCACTTCATAACCGACTCTTGTAGAGACCGCGCCGAGAACAGTAAAGAACCCGTTACTGGCTCTAATAGCTGACTAATGAGCCTGTTACCAACCTTAGCCAATTTAAGGATTTTTTTTTTGTGTGTGTTGTGTTTATTAATACAATGCTATTTTACAGTAAACAAAATGACTTTAGCTTATAAGGGAAAGACATTCAACGAGCACAGCACTTGCACAAATGTCTGATGATTAGCTGAGAGAAATAGATGATTAAAAAAGACTGTGTGGGGCTGTTTTGTTAGACTTCAGTGTGTATTTTTAACATTATCGATCATAGTCTATGGCTGCGTGGAAAAACGTCTGTGTTATAATTTACACGACCAGAGTTACCTGTCTAACAGAACACAGAGGGTGTTCTCTAATGGAAGCCTCTCCAACATAATCCAAGTAGATCAGGAATTCCCCAGGGCAGGCTGTTTAGGCCCTTACACTTTCTTAATCTTTACTAATGACATTCGGTCTGAGCTTGTGTGTCTATGCATGCTGATGACTCAACAGTATTCAAGTCAGCTACTACAGTGAGTGAAATCACCGCAACACTCAAGAGCTGCAGTTAGTTTGTGAAAGGGTGGCAAGAATAAGCCTGAATATTTTCAAAACAAAAAGCATTGTATTTGGTACAAATCATTCACTAAAACCTAAACTAAATATATTGTAATAAATAGTGGGAAATTGGTGCAAGTTGAGGAGACTGAACTGCTTGGATTACCCTGCATTGTAAACTGTCACGGTCAAAACATATTGATGCACAGTAGCTAAGATGGAGAGAAGTCTGTCTGTATTAAAGCGCTGATCTGGCTTCTTAACATTAATATATGTAAATCTTCTCACAGCTCAAAATGGAGGAGAGATGACCTCATTTATTTTTATTTTTATTTATTTAATATTATTATATTTATTTACTCATGTAAGACATTGACAAGCTGATCCACTGAATCTGTTAAAACTAAAATGAGCAAAAAAAAAACGAAATGTCTCTCACTGTCAAATGCTTTTATTTTCAGCAAACTTAACATGTGTAAATATTTGTATGAACATAACAGATTCAACAACTGAGACATAAACTGAACAAGTTCCACAGGACATGTGCTAACAGAAATTGAATGTGTCCCTGACAAAGTAACATGAACAAAGTAATCAAAAGTTACAGTCAGTAGTCTGGTGTGGCCACCAGCTGCATTAAGTACTGCGTGCATCTCCTTCTCATGGACTGACCAGAATCTGCCAGTTCTTGCTGTTGAGATGTTAACCCACTCTTCCACAAGCACGCTGCAAGTTTCCTGGACATTTCTGGGGGGATGGGCCCTAGTCCCTCACCTCCGATCGCCAACAGGTCCCAGATGTCGTTCAATGGGGATTGAGATCTGGGCTCTTTGCCTGGCCATGGCAGAAACACTGACATTCCTGGTCTTGCAGGAATCATGCCCAGAACGAGCATTATGCTGGTGGCATTGTCCATGCTGGAGGTCATGTCAGGAATAGCCTGCAGGAAGGGTACCGACAAATGAGGACGGGGATGTCTTCCCTGTTAATCCGCAGCGTTTGAGATTGCTGCATGACAACAACTCAGTCCGATGATTCTGTGACACATCCGCCCCGACATGAAACGGACCCTCCACCTCCAAATCGATCCGGCTCCTAGGTACAGGTGTAAACGTTGTTACCCTTCTCGAGTAACGCGAATCTGACACACACCCCTGTGAGACAAAACCGTGACTCGTCAGTGAGAGCACTTTTTGCAGTTCCTGTTGGTCCAGCGACGTTCGGGTTTGTGCCCATAGGCGACGTTTTCGGTGATGTTCGGTGAGACCTGCTTTTACAACAGCGCTACAAGCCTCAGTCCAGCATCTCTCGCCTATTGCGGCAGGTTCTGAGCACTGTGGGGGATTGTGGTTCCTGGTGTAATCGGCTTCGTGCTCGCGAGTTGTTGCTGCATCCTGTACCTGTCCGCAGGTCGTGATGTTCAGATGTACGTATGCCTTGGTGAGGTGTTGTTACAAGTGGTCTGCCACTGTTGAGGAGTAGCTTGTCCTCTGTCTCCCTGTAGCGCCGTTTAGGCGTCTCACAGTCCGACATTGAATGTATTGCCTGGCCACATAGTCTGCAGTCCTCATGCTCCTGTGCAGCATGCCTAGCAATGTCACGTAGATGAGAGGGAGCTGGGCATCTTTTCTTTTTGGTGTTTTTCAGAAGTTAGTAGGAAGCTTCTTTAGTGTCCTAGGTTTTTATAACTGTGAATTAATTGCCTACTGTACTGTAAGTGTTAGTGTCTTAGTATCGTTTCAAGGTGCATGTTCTTAATTGTTTTATGGTTCATTAGAACAAGCATGGGAAACAGTGTTTAACCCTTTACATGAAGATCGGGTGAAGTTATTTGATTTTTAGCGAATTATCTTGAAAGACAGGGTCTGAAAAGGTTTTTTTTTTTGCTATAGTTTAGATAATTAATGGATTATGTTTTTAATGCTCCTGAAAGTGCAGTAATGTGTAATGGAATCATGTAGTACCAAAAGTGTAAACAAAAATTATATTTTATATTTGAGATTTGTTCAATGCACCCTTTGTTTATGACAGCTTTTGCACATGTTGGTAGATTCAGGCAATTTATAAAGTATTCAGACCCCTTGAGCTTTTTTCCACATTTTGTTACGGTAGCAACTTGAATTAAATCAAAAACTTGATTAACATATTTTTTGCCCCTTATCTACTTTTTTCAATCTATTTTTGACAATTCATAAAATATACTATTTTTTTACTTATTATCAAACCCTTACTCAGTAAGGAAGAACACAGCTTGGAACTCTTTTGGGTATGACGCTACAGCTGGACAACACCTGTATTTGGGGAGTTTTCTCTATCTCTCTGCAAAATGTGGAAAAAGTCAGAAGGGTCGGAATACATTCCGAAGGCACTGTATATCTATTAAATAAATTGGAGAGAGGAGAAAGAGAGAGGACAGAGAGAGACAGAGAGTGAGGGACGAGAGACCAAAGAGAGACAGAGAGAAGAGAAAGAGAGAGACAGAGGAGAGAAAGGAGAGAGAGTAGAGGAGAGGAGCGAGAGAGACAGCATGACAGAGAGAGACCAGGAGCGAGAGGAACCAGAGAGAAGCAGAGACAGAAGAAAGAGAGCGAGAGACAGGAGAAGAAAGCGGAGAGACTTGCCATAGTCATAAAGTCAGATTGGAATTTTGAATTGAATTTTGAGAGACAGAGAGAGAGGAGACAGAGAGAGACGCAGAGGAGAGGGGACAGAGAGAAAGAGAGACAGAGAAAATGAGAGAGAGAGAGAGAGAACGCAGAGAAGAGAGAGGGAGAAAGAGAGAGAGAGAAAGAGAGAGAGAGAAGAGAGAGAGAGAGAGCAGAGAGAGACAGAGAGACAGAGCAGAGACAGAGAGAGAGAGAGCAGAGAGAGAGAGAGAGAGAGAGAGAGAGAGAGAGAAGGAGGAGACAGAGTTTAGTTTTGTTTTGTTTTCGACGCAGGTCCCATGTGTCTTCTCAGTCATATTGACACTGGTCTTTCTGACTGTTGCTTTAATGTATTGTTGTTCTGATTAATATTGTTGTTGTTTAGCTGTCATTCCATTGGTAATCCATGTCCACTACTAACTATTATTATTGCCTGTTAGTCCCCCCATTTATTTATATTAATATTTTGTGTATTCTATAGCATATTATTTTATTTACATTTTTTGATATGTATACTTTTGACATGTAGGTAATTAACTTGCCATGTCAATAAAGTCAATTGAATTGAAAGGAGAGAGAGAGAGAGAGAGAGAGTTAGAGAGAGAGAGAGAGAGAGAAGAGAGAGAGAGAGAGAGAGAGAGAGAGAGAGAGAGAGAGAGAGAGAGAGAGAGAGAGAGAGAGAGAGAGAGAGAGAGAGAGAGAGAGAGAGAGAGAGAGAGGAGAGAGAGAGAGAGAGAGAGAGAGAGAGAGAAGCTTCAG
>NW_019947226.1:0-15637 GCF_002910315.2 Salvelinus sp. IW2-2015 | reverse complement strand
TATCTTCTCTAACCCCTCCTCTTTCCCATCTTCTCTAACCCCCCTCTTCCCATCTTCTCAACCCCCTCCTCTTCCATCTTTCTCTAACCCTCCTCTTCCCATCTTCTTAACCCCTCCCTCTCCCATCTTCTCTAATCCCTCCTCTTCCTATCTTCTCTAAACCCCTCCCTTCCTATCTTCTTATCTCCCCCTCCCCTCTCCTATCTTCTCTAACCCCTCCTCCTTTCCCATCTTCTCTAACTCCCCCTCACCATTCCTTTCTCCTTTTCTCCTCCTTCCTTCTCTCTCAGAAAGGGGGCTTTGATGAGAATCAACCGTCATTTCATCTCCTTCCATGGCTATAAACCCCAAGCTACAGCGAGGAGGAGGTCTGGGACCCTTCAGATGGACAGCAACCAATCTCTCCAGGCTCCCCCGGGGGTCCTAGCAGTCCGGAAGGAGGATTATGATATGGCCATCCACAGCCAACTACTGGTCCAGACCACCTCCAGCCACGCCCCTTATACACCAGTCCCCGCCTCTTACACCCCAGTCCCCGCCCCTTACTGCCAGGCTCCAGTGGAAGCCTTCCAGACTGCGTGGGAATGGGCCAACAGCAAACCCGACCAGCCGGAGCTTCTGGCCTTCCCGGGCACTGACTACAGCATGATGGTGGATCCCACCCCCGTCCCGCCTCCGGACCAGCAGGCCCCGCCCCCATCATCCACCCAGGACTTCTACACGTGCGTGAACGTGCTGGGTGACAACGGACAAGTGCATCTGGTTGCCCTGCCTGCCCAACCACCTGAAACACAGCCCCTACGTACAGCTGGAGGAGGAGCTAGAGGAAGGAGGGCTGGAGAAGAGCAGCCAGTTAGATGACTACCTGGCTAAGAAGATGGAGCAGTAGCCAACGGGAGTGCTCCGGGAGAGAAGTGGTGGAGACAGAGAGTGTGGAGCAGAGTGAAATGGCTGTGCCTTTACTGCCTGGAAACACTGGCACACAGGGCAACAGGGTGTGACCAGTTCCCCACACACACACACACACACACACACACACACACACACACACACACACACACACACACACACACACACGCCCACAGCAACAGGAATTATCCAGGCTAAAATGAGGATGTTAACTCATGGATGGACCTTTGAATATACCTCTTAATTTACTAACATAATGATGTGTTTTTTGTGAGTGCACCGGCCTGGGACCTGAGAGTCCTCTGTGTTCCCCCCTCCACCTCCCCTGCCTGCCAAATGACCGTGACACTGCTGGACAGACACTGCTGCCACCTCTGTTCACTGCTGATATGGCAGGGACAACGTTCTGACTACATTCTCTCTGCGGGGAATCAGAGATGCAGCATTTGACTGTGAGGTTTTCTTTCAGAGCAGAGCCGAGGTCGGGATACAARATGGATTCCTTTTGACGCAGAAAATCTGACAAGATTWAAAAAAMMWWAAMYTKSMAAMGTGTCTTGAACAATAACAATAGATTCTCCGTAGAACTACAACTGTTGTTTTGTGGACTGAGTCACTGAAAGGTTAATATACTCACCTGTTCTTCGGTCCAATCTTGTTAGAAAATAATGCCTGCGAACTCTCTTGTTGTTGGATGTAGAATTAATGACCAACCACTCTGTGAAAGACGCTTCGATTTTTTAACAGTCAGGTTTTAGTGCTCTGTGAACTCATTTAATTGGATTGAGGTGAAAAGTTTGACGAATGCAAGAATACCAGTTGTACCTCACTGAGACCAGTCATAGCCGTTGTGAGGCCCTGGCAGAAGTTAGCATGCATTTAGAGAACAGTGGAGCACACCAAAGATCTGAACACCCAGACCAAGAGAGCAGTACACTTCTTCAAATATAAATGCATTTTTAGAGAGAAATGATTGTAATTATTAGAATGAATGAATTACAGAGGAAATACTTTAATAAATCAAATGCACTATTGACGAGAAATATAACAAGGCAATGTTATAATAACAATAATGATAACAGTAAAGTACACTTATAAAGTGAACTGTCTGGGTTCAATCCATGAACTAAATCACAGATTTAAATGTATGCTTCATACTCAGGAACTCAACCAAGCATACAGTAGGAAGTCAACCAAGCATACAGTAGGAACTCAACCAAGCATACAGTAGGAAGTCAACCCAGCATACAGTAGGAAGTCAACCCAGCATACCGTAGGAAGTCAACCCAGCATACAGTAGGAAGTCAACCCAGCATACAGTAGGAAGTCAACCCAGCATACAGTAGGAAGTCAACCCAGTAAAGGTGCAATCTACTTTCAGTCTTGTGTGACGGAACAAAAATGCAGAAACTCGGGATACACTAAAACTAACAAAAAAATGTATTTTCTTGAATTTTGGGTCAGAAATGAMACTACAGATTGCACTGTATTCAAAACAAGTGATGGTCATTTTTCGTAACATCTATAATTGTCAGTCTGTAAAACAGCCCTCACTATGCACTGCTACACGTGCTCTGACAATTAACTACATGCTGGATTTGAAAGCACTTATTTTACCAGAACATAACACATGCAGCTCTCTCAGGGGGGAAACGAGAGGAGGCTAAAGAAAAGAGCACTGTGATCATTTGATTGATTTTTACAAAGAGAATGAGGCGACCAGACGAGTAGGGAGAAAACACATCTTCTAAAGGTGACCGATATTACAACAAGGACAAACAATGGTTAAAGCGTCTAATGACGTGTATAGGAACAAGACATTTTCAGCACACCCACATACTTGAGTAGATGTGTTTTTCACAGTGATTTCTTGATAAGATCTTCTTTGACAAGCTTTCCTGGTGAATAGGAGGGCATGTAGTATGCTATTTAGAAAATGGAGGCTTTTTTAATGACAAAAGTAAGACGCTCCCAGTTGCTAGGAAGATGACCTTGAAGGTGTGTGGATGGCAGTCTAATATCTACAKAGGATTTTTACACTACATATATGCATTGTTTTTTGAAAGAAACATGGAGAAACAAATCATATGCATCACCTGTGAAATAAACCAGTCTCAGGGCATTTGAAATGTCGGGGTACAGTTTATTTACATCAGAAGCAGTTCATTAGCCATTTAACAAAAAAGTTTCTTGGTAAACAGCCATCACACTGGATAACGATAACACACACAGTACGATATGATGCAACGAGTAGCTTAAATACTTTGTACTAAAACTAAAAACACAATGTTCCTATTACACTGGCCCTATGGATGGACCTTGGTTAGTCTGTTACACTGGCCCTGTGGATGGACCTTGGTGTTAGTCTTTACACTGGCCCTGTGGATGGACCTTGGTTAGTCTGTTACACTGGCCCTATGGATGGACCTTGGTTAGTCTTACACTGGCCCTATGGATGGACCTGGTAGTCTTACACTGGACCTGTGGATGGACCTTGGTTAGTCTGTTACACTGGCCCTACGGATGGACCTTGGTTAGTCTGTTACACTGGCCCTGTGGATGGACCTTGGTTAGTCTGTTACTCTGGCCTGTGGATGGACCTTGGTTAGTCTGTTACACTGGCCCTATGGATGGACCTTGGTTAGTCTGTTACACTGGCCCTATGGATGGACCTTGGTTAGTCTGTTACACTGGCCCTATGGATGGACCTTGGTTAGTCTGTTACACTGGCCCTATGGATGGACCTTGGTTAGTCTGTTACACTGGCCCTGTGGATGGACCTTGGTTAGTCTGTTACACTGGCCCTATGGATGGACCTTGGTTAGTCTGTTACACTGGCCCTATGGATGGACTTGGTTAGTCTGTTACACTGGCCTATGGATGGACCTTGGTTAGTCTGTTACACTGCCCTATGGATGGACCTTGGTTAGTCTGTTACACTGGCCCTGTGGATGGACCTTGGTTAGTCTGTTACACTGGCCCTATGGATGGACCTTGCGTTAGTCTGTTACACTGGCCCTATGGATGGACCTTGGTTAGTCTTTACACTGGCCCTGTGGATGGACCTTGGTTAGTCTGTTAACTGGCCCTATGGATGGACCTTGGTTAGTCTGTACACTGACCCTATGGATGGACCTTGGTTAGTCTGTTACACTGGCCCTAGTGGATGGACCTTGGTTAGTCTGTTACACTGGCCCTATGGATGGACCTTGGTTAGTCTGTTACACTGGCCCTGTGGATGGACCTTGGTTAGTCTGTCACTGCCCTGTGGATGGACCTTGTTAGTCTGTTACACTGGCCCTATGGATGGACCTTGGTTAGTCTGTTACACTGGCCCTATGGATGGACCTTGGTTAGTCTGTTACACTGGACCTGTGGATGGACCTTGGTTAGTCTGTTACACTGGCCCTGTGGATGGACCTTGGTTAGTCTGTTACACTGACCCTGTGGATGGACCTTGGTTAGTCTGTTACACTGCCCTATGGATGGACCTTGGTAGTCTGTTACACTGGCCCTGTGGATGGACCTTGGTTAGTCTGTTACACTGGCCCTGTGGATGGACCTTGGTTAGTCTGTTACACTGGCCCTATGGATGGACCTTGGTTAGTCTGTTACACTGGCCCTGTGGATGGACCTTGGTTAGTCTGTTACAACTGGCCCTATGGATGGACCTTGGTTAGTCTGTTACACTGGCCCTATGGATGGACCTTGGTTAGTCTTGTTACACTGGCCCTGTGGATGGACCTTGGTTAGTCTGTTACACTGGCCCTGTGGATGGACCTTGGTTAGTCTGTTACACTGGCCCTATGATGGACCTTGGTTAGTCTGTTACACTGCCCCTTGGATGGCCCTTGGTTAGTCTGTTACACTGGCCCTATGGATGGACCTTGGTTAGTCTGTTACACTGGACCTGTGGATGGACCTTGGTTAGTCTGTTACACTGACCCTATGGATGGACCTTGGTAGTCTGTTACACTGGCCCTATGGATGGACCTTGGTTAGTCTGTTACACTGGCCCTATGGATGGACCTTGGTTAGTCTGTTACACTGACCCTGTGGATGGACCTTGGTTAGTCTGTTACACTGACCCTATGGATGGACCTTGGTTAGTCTGTTACACTGGCCCTATGGATGGACCTTGGTTAGTCTGTTACACTGCCCTATGGATGGACCTTGGTTAGTCTGTTACACTGGCCCTGTGGATGGACCTTGGTTAGTCTGTTACACTGGCCCTACGGATGGACCTTTGTCAGTCTGTTTTACGTGTGGTACATGTTTAAGGTTTAAATGACTGATGTTTTTAATGTCTCTCTCTCAGTTGTTCTCGCTCCCCCCTCCTCTCTCTATGAAGTCAGTTGGTTTCTCTACCATCAGTAGTCCTGTGCAGTGCTTTTCTCTGTGTTGTCATTACTGTTCTGTTCACTGTTGTACTCTGCTGTGCCGCTTCAAGTTTGTGCCTTGACTTGACTGTGTGGAACTCTCCTGTCTCTTATAAGGGCTCACACTGTAGACTGAAAATTATATATTTTTCTAATGAGATAGACAAACACACACACACACACACGATAACACAGACAACAGCGGTATTTGTGAAGGCCATATAGGACACGTAGAAGCAGTCAGGTCAAATTGTTTCTTCTGTTACACTGGATACGGTGGGGTGGGTGAGTTATGTTGTTTGTTTTGGAAGCTATGTCCCCTGCTGCAAGATCTTTCCATGCAGTGATAAAAGCCTACTGCTGACCTGTCTTCCACTTCAGCCTCGTCCATTCTCCTGAACACTCTCACACACGGACACACCACTACCTCTGATTGACTCTGGCAGGAATTCCCTAGTAGCGAGTGTTGCACTTCAGTGAGTGCACTGAAAGCTAAAATAACCATCATCTATCACAGCTGGGATTCAAATATTTAAAGGGCAGATGCGATTCCACGTCATTGTCCAATGAAAATGTCAGTGAAATGCCAACCTGTCGACAGAAAACTGTATGTGGTCTGTTGTGCTCTCTCTGTATTTGTGTGTGTGTGTGTGTTGTGTGTGTGTGTGTGTGGTGTGTGTGTGTGTGTGTGTGTGTGTGTGTGTGTGTGTGTGTGTACTGTACCAGTCAAAAGTTTGGACACACCTACTCATTCAAGGGTTTTTCTTTATGTTTACTAATTTCTACATTGTAGAATAATAGACATCAAAACTATGAAATAACACATATGGAATCATGTAGTAACCAAAAAAGTGTTAAACAAATCCAAATATATTTGAGAATCTACAAAGTAGCCACCCTTTGCCTTGATGACAGCTTTGCACACTCTTGGCATTCTCTCAACCAGCTTCATGAAGTAGTCACCTGGAATGCATTTGGTCTCCGTAAGGTTGTGGCCCATCTGCGGTGGGCCTGGGATCCCTACTTGGGCATCTTCACAGATGGATCAAAGGATCCAGGCAGTGGGAGAGCAGGGTTTGGGATACCTGTTCCCCGGTTTGTTTTCAGATATACTAGGGGAGGTGGCTGTCTGATGGAGTTTCAGTCTTCTCTGCTGAAATGCTAGCACTAGTGTGGACATTGGGATGGGTGGAAGAAGTGGGGCCTAAAAGGGTCATTTTGTGTTCAGACTCTGCTGCCAGCCTGGTTGCGCGGAAAGAAGGGAAGTTAAATGCACACCCAGACCTGATAATAGAGCTGTTGATGGTTCTTCATAGGGTGAGGCAGGAAGGGTGTAAAGTACAGAACCAAAGTTTGGACTCACCTACACACCTCATTCCAGGGTTTTTCTCTATTTGTACTATTTTCTACATTATAGAACATTAGTGAAGACATAAAAACTATGAAATAACACATATGGAATCATGTAGTAACCAAAAAAAGTGATAAACAAATAAAAATATTTATTTTAGATTTTAGTTTCTTCAAAGTAGCCACCCTTTGCCTTGATGACAGCTTTGCACACTCTCGGCATTCTCTCAACCAGCTTCATGAAGTAGTCACATGGAATGCATTTCAATTAACAGGTGTGCCTTGTTAAATTTCTTTCCTTCTTAAAGCATTTGAGACAATCATTTGTGTTGGTGGTATGGTATACAGAGGTGGGTGGTATACAGAAGACAGCCCTATTTGGTAAAAGACCAAGTCCATATTATGGCAAGAACAGCTCAAATAAGCAAAGAAAAATGACAGTATCGTTACTTTAAGACATGAAGGTCAGTCAATACGGAAAATGTCAAAAACTTTTAAAGTTTCTTCAAGTGCAGTCGCAAAATACATCAAGTGCTATGATGAAATTGGCTCTCATGAGGACCGCCACAGGAATGGAAGACCTGCTGCAGAGGATAAATTCCTTAGAGTTACCAGCCTTCCTGCATCTAGGACTGATTAATATTGCACAGTGTCTATTCTAAAGTAATGTGGTCCATGACAATAGTATGTTCTGCTTATTGTGTCTTGTGTCTGCCTATTTTGTAATTGAAACCGTGTTTGATCTCAGTCAAGCAATCTGGGATTTGTTTGGCTACTATTGATGCAGTATTAGTTTATAAATCCGTGTTAGAATTGCATAGTCTTATGAACTGCTCCTTCTGTAGTCTTACCCTCTTGGGATTACAAGATATAATGACCTCTTCTCCACGACGGTGGAACCCCCTCCCGCAGAGTCCAGTTAAACAGGCCTTAATCGAGGTGTTAGTTGTTTCTGACGGTCTTGACCCAATTCTGACAGGGAAAGCCTTCAGCGGCCTTGAAAGACTTCTTGTCAATAGAGGCGGTGTTTTCACTTTGAAAAAACTGGTGCCAATTAAACGGCCTCCGTACTCTACTTCTAGATCATACAATATGCTATTATTATGTTGACTATTGGATAGAAACACTCTCAAGTTTCTAAAACTGTCTTTACTATCATGCTGAGTAAAACGAACTCATTTGGCACGCAAATTCCATACAGAAGTGAAAAATCTTGGAAACGAGGCTCTGTTTCCAGGCTGCCCTATCGAAAGCTGCTTTTTTTACGATAGTGCATGCACTTCATTACGCTGTCCACTTACTGAATTAAGGGCAGTGGAAGGTTGCAATGGGGATCTATGACTTCGAATCTGAGGTCGAATAAGCTTGGATGAAAACAGGTCCGTATTCTTGTCCTCAAAGCGCCAGGGGAGATCGACATTTGTTTCTGAAAAGCGTTTCGGATACACGGCGAATATCTCCGGCTCTGATTTTAATTGATACATATGATTAATAACATCATAAAGTAGAGTATTTCTCACCGAGTCTGTTATCAGTTTATTCAAGCGTTTGATGGGACTTTTGGAGTTTTCCGTTCTTTGCGCCAAAGGATGAGGATGGATGGTTAGAACCTTGGCTAGCATGTGGGGCGCGACATTCGACAGCAAAGGAACGAATCGCTAAAACCGAAACAACGTTTATTCGAAGATAGGACTCTCTGGTACAAACTCTTGTAACGGCTGTCGTAGTCGTCTCCTCCTTCAGCGAGGAGGGCACTGGATCGGACCAAGATGCGAATTTGGTAAGTATCTCATATGTTTTAGATGGGAGAAAACGAAACAAACACTACACAAACACAAACACCACAAACGTGCATCTAACCTGAAACAGTCCGTGTGGCCCAACACTGTGACACAGGAACAAATAACCCCACCAAACACAGGTGTAACCCAGGTCTGGCTAAGTAGTGATTCGTCAATCAGGGACAGATTGCAGCTGCTCTTGATGAATCAATAACCAGCCGAATACAAATTAGGCCCAACTATAGAAAATCAAACCTTGAGACCTAAACCACCCAACTCACGCACGCTGACCAACTAAAACAAATAACAAGAACAAGGAACAGGTCAGAACGTGACAGAACCCCCCCTTAAGGTCTCTGAACTCGGGCGCACCCAGCACAAAGTCATGGGAGGCGTCTGGGTGGGGCTGTCCACTTTTGGGTGGCGCTCTACTGGCTCCGGTTACGTGGCGCGTCGCTACACCGCAGCCATAGTCAACCCCGCTTCCGTGGCCTCCGTCCCACATATACCACCCTCCATGTCAATCCCCATATTCAAAGATGCGAGAACAGAGCTAGGGGGTAGCACCGGACTGAGGGTGGGTAGCACCGGATGAGGGTGCAGCACCGGACTGAGGGGGCAGCACGGAAATCTGAGTGGCCGCCGACTAGCACCTAGCACTGATAAGGTCGGGTGCCAGCACCGGACTGAGGGCAGCGACGATCCGGCTGGCAGGGTCCGGATCTGGCTGCGGAAGGCTCTGGCGGATCTGATGCTGGCGGAAGGCCGCTGGCGGCATCCTGGCTGCGGAAAGGCTTGTGCGGATCCTGGCGGTCGGAGCTCTCATGGCGATCCGGCTGCTGGGATCGGCTGGACTGGCTACTGGCCATCCTGGCACGCTGATCTGCCTGTCTCGGTCTGGCTGCTGCTGGCTGCTGTCCTGGCTGGACGGCGTCTGGCTGATCCTGTCTGACGGCTCTGGCTGGTCCTGGTCGACGGCTCTGGCTGGTCCTGGTCTGGACGTGCTTGGCTGGCCCTGCGGACGTTTACTCGCATGGTCATGCTGAGTCGGCGTCCGGGCTGGACGGTTCCTGGTCGTCTGGAGTAGCTCTGGTGAAGGCTGGCGGGTACAGACGGGCAGCGCTGGGCAGGCAGTTCAGACGCGCCTGTGAAGGCAGGCAGTTCAGACACGTGGGAGGCAGCAGTTCAGACAGCGCTGGGAAGGAGGGCAGTTCAGACACGGCTGCGCTGAGCAGGTGACAAGCAACACAGGCGGCGTTCAGCGGACGGCCGACTCTGACTGCTGAGGCGCACAGTCAAGGTCGGGGGCGTGTGTGCCGGAACTGAGGCACTGGCTGGAGACAGCACCACAGGGAGATGCAGTGGGGAGAACAGGGCTTCGTGGAAACTGCACTGGACGCCTGGTGCGTTCTCGGTGTCGGACACTGGATCTGGTACTGGCTGGGGCGGGAAAGGTGAGCGCCGGATATAACCGGACCGTGGAGGAGACACGTGCTCTTGAGCACCGAGCCTCCCCAACCTTACCAGTTGGTGAAATGGTCCCCGTAGCGCTTGCGCAGATGCGGCGAGGGGGATAGCCCGACACATGGGCTATGCAGGCGAACCGGGGACGACACCTGTTAAAGGCTGGTGCCAGTACGTGCCTTCATGCACCCGGTCTCGAATGACCAACCTAAGCCCTCCCAGGCTGGCAAGGTGGAATAGCCCGCACTGGGCACAACGCGTACTGGGGACACCGTGCGGTCTCACCGCACTAACAGGTGTTGACCAAGTACACGCGCCCTTCTCACTCCACGTGTAAAAGCCTGGGAGTTGGCGTCGGGTATCCAACCGACTTCGCGCACACTCCCTTTATCCTCCCCCCCCCAATACATTTTGGGTGAGCCTCCGGGCTGTACCAGCCCTCTGCCTTGCTTCCCTCTAAAACCTCCTCTCCGGCTTCGCGTGCCTCCAGCTCCGCTTTGGCGGGGCGACACTCCACTGCCCAGGGGTCCTTTACCGTCTAGAATTTCTGCTCCCAAGTCACATCTCTTTTCGTTCAAGTGAACTGTGACAGATTCTGATGGAAGCTCAAGCTATAAACTAGTTAAGAAGAACATGTTATGTAGTATTTCGAGTATTTCCGCTGTGGAATAGTGTAGGAATCCACAAGGGCGGAGAGAAATGTGAGCTCTGCTTCACAATAATTGATTATTTGTTATGTTGTAGTAAAGTTATTTTTTAAATAATCTAACACAGCGTTGGCAATAAGAACCAGTGATCTTTCATGTTGCCATACAACAAGGTATTTTATGTAAAGTTTATGAAGAGATTTCATCGTGTTGGTCAGATTAGGTTGGTGTCCAATATCTCCGGAATCTGGGAAAATGTTCTACGTATTCACAATGCTATAACCAGCGATTTGCAGCTCTAAATATAGCACATTTTTCGAGCCAAAACATAAATGATTGGTATTAACATGATGTGTTATAAGACTGTCATTGCTGATTGAGTTGTCCAAGTTATGTGATTTAAATTGGTTATAATATCTTTTGCTGGTTTTCGAAGCTACCTATTGCGGGTGAGATAAATCGCGTTTGTTGTTTGCCTATTGTCGGTAAGCTAATATAGTCTCATTTGTTTTCGCTGTAAACACACTTAAAAAATCGAAATATTGGGCGATTCACAAGATGTTTATCTTCATTGCTGATACACCATGGTAGTTCTTCTAATAATGTTTATATGATGTTATGTACTTCACGTTGCTTCTGATAATTTTCTGGAGTGCTCTGTGTGCTATTTTGGATGTGGCCTGCAAATGTAAAACTTGATTTATACCTCAATATTGCCATTTTCGAACAAACATAAATGTATTGTATAACATGTAATGAAGACTTCATCTGATGAAGTGTTTCTTGATAGTGCTAATTTATCTGTCTAATTTGTCGGTTTTTGGAAAGCTACTTGCCGGTGGAAACATGGTGAAAATAATGGCGTTTGTGTTGCTTGGCTATTGTGGTGTAAGCATAAAATAACATATGTGTTTTCGCTGATAAAAACATTTAAAATTCGGAAATGAGCTGGATTCACAAGA
The DNA here is from genome assembly GCF_002910315.2 of Salvelinus sp. IW2-2015. Classification (NCBI taxonomy): domain Eukaryota; kingdom Metazoa; phylum Chordata; class Actinopteri; order Salmoniformes; family Salmonidae; genus Salvelinus; species Salvelinus sp. IW2-2015. The sequence goes on along the minus strand of NW_019947226.1, from coordinate 4,145 downwards.
TGTTATCCTTCATTGTGCCTGTATGGATTTGATTTCATGAAATATATAATAGAATGAATCCCTGTCCCGTAGGCGAGGCTATGCTAGGTCAGCTTTTTTATTGAGGAGGTATCCCGTGGAATCGGGGAGAGAGAAGCAGTATGAGGTTTAATGAAGTAGGTCGGATTAGTTGTTCTCTGAAGGTCCTTGATCCCATTCTGAAGGAAGCCATCATTGGCCTAGGAGACTGTTACTCTTGAAGTGAGAGGTGGGCTTAATTAATTTCTTCCAGTGGATTATTTACTAGAGGTTAGTCTATCATTTTGCTCGTGTCCCAATTGAGGGGAGATCCAATTGGTTCAAAAAAATACTCTATTGTCTGTGCATCTGCCTTCTCTTGGATTGCTGTTTACAGATTTGCGTAATATAGTCAAAAATGCATTCTGTATTATTAATTTGCAGTGTGTATCTTCTTTGTTTTGGATTTGTATTTTTGAAAGTATATTCTGTGCTTGGTTCTGAGTCTCCATGGCTGAGTAATTTGGTTGCTTAGTGAGCCTGCGTCATAATATCGTATGTGTCTAGGAACCATGAGCTTTTCGTATCTACTTATCTTCTGCTATGAAAAACTGGTCAATTTCCGGTTTTTATCTTTGAAAATCTCTCGATACATAAGAGGGTCTGTGAGATGACTATGAGATCCGTTCTAAGTTTCTTAAGTTTTTTGTAATAGTTCAGCAGTTTCTGGTGCTCTTAATCTTTGTTCTAGGATCGAGTGTGTGGCTAGATCTTCCTCTAATAAACCGCCTGTAGCCTGAATCCCGCAATTATAGCACGAAGATACTTCCCTTATGTTATTCTCCAGATAGATGTTCAATCTGTCTTTATTGATCCATGACATGCTGGATCATTCAAGCATGCTTGTATAGTGCTCCATATAGTTTCTTGGGTTTGCTATCAAGTGCGTTTAGAGAAGGAAACGTCTATTATCATCTGATAAGCGCTCTGCAGATCCTACCAATCCTTGTAAGCCTGTGGTCTATCTGCACTGACTTATGACAAAATAGTCTAACCTGGAGGATTCTCAGTATGTGCGGGCTGAACGGTAAAAGTATATTCCGTATCGTCTCTTAGTGGGTCACGCTCTACACGAGCAGTCCTAGCGATCGATGCAGCTATCCATTGATCTTTTAAGAGACTGACATCATTTTCCTATTTGATTTGTGCTCGTCCAATTTTGAGTTTAAACATGCTGTGTCTAAAATCCCATCCACAGAAAGTAAGAGTGCAGAGTTTCATGTGAGCAATTAAACAAACACCTTCTGTAGAAGACCATAGTCACTCCCTGGGTGCGTATACACTTAAGATAATGTAACTTCCTTGATATCCAGTTTACATTTAGACAAGATAAATCACCCTCCTTGTCTTATTTCCTGACATAAACTCAAAATTACACGGAATCTGTTGGTGTCAAGAATTGCAACTCCCCTCTACCATTCTGTAGAAGAGCAACAAAAAGGTTTCCAGTATATCCCATTTGTCCTTAGAGTTTCTCGTTTCAGGTTGGATAAGTGGTTTCCTTGCCAGAATAGTACTGGTCAACTCTCTCCCGTTTCATCTTTGCATGATTACCCTTACTTCTCTTGAATGGCCACTCCCCAGTCCGATTTTCATTGAGACTGTATGACCTTAAATTCCCCGATGAATGCACTCGATAAATAATAAACTCTGCACCATATCTGGCCTCTGCTTATTTGAAGCCGTAAACATGAACGACATTTAAAGAACGACTAATAAAGCTAACCAAAGTGCGGAATACTTTGGTTATTTGGACTCCATGTCAGAGACTGTCTTTGCCTCATGGGATTTGAGTGGATTAGCCTGTCCGCAGGAGAACCAGTCGGCCAGATATGAGAAGCGATACGTGGTCACAAACGAAGACCTGTTCGGAACCCGAAATAATAATGGCCCTATTTCGTCGCTATAAATACGGCTTAATTACAAGTGAAACTATAATATCTAGCTCAATGCGTGCAATGCATATAATCCTTCCCCTTAATATCCCTTCTGTGCACCCGTGTCAATTGTGTATTAATCATATTAAAATATAGTTAGTAACGTGACGCATACTAGTGTGTTTCATAAAAAACACTTCTCTGGGCGTTCACCGTTGCTTCAGCATGTGCGTTTAAGATACGGGGTATTTCCTATTGCCACTGTCACCGTAACAACCCAACGTCTTAACAGCTCCAAGGTAACTATTATTCTGTGAAATGGCGATATCGTGAGTCTTCACACTTCCCGTTGGAATGCCTGACGCTCTCAGATGTGAATTAGTCTCTCGCCGAGGTGCGATTCCTTTCTCCATGACTCTGCTTGTCTCGACAACGTCACATGAGAGAGCCTGCTTACGAGCTCTTATCACCACCGGGTCGATCTGTCGCTTTCTCCTGCGGTTACTCGACCTGGGTGCCCTTGACTTCAGATCCTCAACGCCTCGTCTGCATGCTCGTATGTAACCGGCGCATTATTCCAGACGAATACACACATTTTGTTCGGGATGGGTTTGGAAGGGTACTACCTCTGTCTTTAATGAGCTTTCTTAAGGGAAGTAACAGGACTTTTTCCAGGTGCTGTTAAGACTTGTCTCTTTTGCGTGAGAGTTTAGTGAACCGTCTATCTATGGAGCTTGGTGGTGGCGCCGCTGGGGGGTTTTGGGCAGAGTCGGTTAGATGCTGCTCGTCCAAATCCCAGGTCACTGTCGTACGGTTCCTAAGACGTCAGCATTCGATTAGGCTTTTGCGCCTCTGGATCTAATAAGAACCCTTCACAGAGTTGGCATGAATCTGTGTTTGCGCCCTACTGTTGAAAAATCTTTAGATGTTTGTTTGAGATTGCCTGAGTACGTTAGGTTGGTTTATTTTTGCCGAGTGCTAGCTGCTGGTTTCTTCATGCCACGTCAAAGAATTCCTTGACTTGCGAAGTTCCGATATTGCTCCGTCTTCCCCGCATCGCCTAGTTCTGCGTCCCCATTCTTGTTTAGAATATCGCCTATGGAGTCCTAATTGTTTTCGTGTCAAGTTCTGTGTTAATGTCTCTCTGAACTCATTTCAGTTATTTTTTACATCTTTACTCTCGAAGTTCCTCTTGTAAGCCTCTGTGGTGAACGCCTCGGGCATTCCTCCTTTATCACCTCACGAAATGAGGGTTCTCTTTGCTGACTGCTATCTTATTTGCGCTAGCATTAGCCATCTCGGGTTCATCGACGATATCTTATCTATCTTCTGCTGTTGTTACGGGCTGCTTTTGTAGCTCCCGATCCTTCCTATTTCCCTTTTCATCTTGCGTAAGTTATTACAATGCTCAGAGAAATACTTGAATTTCAGGGTGGGGGAAAACCCAACCGATGTGGCAGTGCGAAAACTAGGCACCATTTCCTAAGGTTGCGTCAACTGGTAATCCGCCATTTCCGAACAGTCTTGAAGTGAGTGAGCCAATATCTGCTGAGCACTTATGGCTGCTTTGCCTTCATTACTGCGAGTCCAATCTCTATTCTCAAACCATCTCATTGGGTTGAGGTTGGGTGATTGTGGAGGGCCAGAGTCATCTTGATGCAGCACTCCATCCACTCTCCGTCTTGGTCAATAAGCTGTTTAACAGCCTGGAGGTTGGTTTGGTCATTGTCCTGTTGAAAAACAATTATAGTCCACTAAGAGCAAACAAGATGGGTCGGGCATATTGCTGCAGAATGCTGTGGTAAGCCATGCTGGTTAAGGGTGCCTTGAATCTAAATAAATCACAGACAGTGTCACTTGCAAGCACCCACACACCATCACACTCCTTCCAGTGCTTCACGGTGGGAACCACACATGTGCTCTGCGTCTCACAAAGACACAGCGCGTTGTGAACACAAATCTCAAATTTGGACTCATCAGGACCAAAGGACAGATTTCCACCAGTCTAATGTCCTTTGCTCGGGTTTCTTAGCCAAGCAAGTTCCTTTCGCCCTTTTGGTGTTGTTTAGTAGTGGTTTCTTTGCAGCAAGCGTCGACCATGAAGCACTGTCACAGTCTTCTCTGAACAGTTGATTGTGATGTGTCTGTTCCTTGAACTCTGTGAAGCATATATGTTGGCTGCATTGTTCTATGAGAGCCTGACAAAGGTAG
>NW_019947225.1:60485-63696 GCF_002910315.2 Salvelinus sp. IW2-2015 | reverse complement strand
GCCGGTTTTGTAGTGAACACCTTTGACGAAGGCCCACAGTGCACTAGGCGATAGGGAATCATCCTTAGATCTATGTCAGAGACTACATATGTTATGAGGAGCCATTTGGGAAGGATACATATTCCTGTGTGCCAGGCTAATCTATTGTATGTGGTTGAAGAAATGATACCTGAGTTTTGGCAGAAGACTAGTAGCACCGTGTTGCCCGTACTCTCTTCTTGGGGTCCTCCGTACTGGGTTTAGAAAATACTGCTTTGGCAGTTGATTAAATTTTGTACCTAACAGTGTGTTTCCTTAACCTCTCCTCTAGTTCCCACAGCCATTCCAGATTTAAAATGCTCAACTAATCTTACACTCTTTCTCTCTCTCAGGAGACGATCACCATGGCGATATTCACCATCATTCTGCTTGTCAGCACGGCTTTTGCTCTGGGAGGTAAGTGTGACATACCTCTCACCTACTCACCAACATTTTAATAAAAACATTTGTTGTTGTTGCTCTGTCCTACTTCACACACATGTAGGTATTAATACGCAGGTGTGAATTGGAAATGTGTTTCTATTCWTAACCGGTTCTCCATGGSACACCCTCTGAGAGGTCAGKRATTATCAACCTTGACACTGGAGAAATGAAGGTTGTGCCTTGCTGAAYGGCACATAGARGGATATATCAACTAGTCAGCTCACTGATTTGAACTYCTMGCCCAACTCTCAAACAGCAGGCTACCTGCCACTCCTCTAGTTCCAGAGATGAATATTGGTGTCTAGATGCTGGACTGAGGTATTCTGATATGAATGGTTTGATCATTCAACTGGATGTATGATTGGATTGTCTAACAACTATCAGGAAATAACACTGATACAATTTCCAGTCTTAGTTTCATCAGCTCTTCTACAAAACACAGAAACAGAATTGATTCCACAGGCCTTTTCAAAAAAGTAGCAGGACTTCAATATTTAGACAGGAATTACCTAGGTTGCATCTGAAATGGAACCCTATTCCGTATAAACTACTTCTGAATAGGGGACGCACCCTAAGATTCCAGAATGTATGTCCAGAAATGTATATTGTTCTGCAATGTTTTGTCCACATTACAATGTTTGTTCCCTGTGTCCAGATGCTATGACACGACCCAAGACCCCATGTGAGGAGTTAAATTCCACGTGACCATGTAGTAATTAGGCTTCTCAAGCTCTGATGCTGGTGATGGTCATTAGTAGTCTACCACACTTGTTAACTGCCTGGTACTCAGCACTCTATTGTCCCTCTAATGACTCTGACATCAACTCTGATTGTGGAAATCAGAAAGATTGACATCCAGAAGGGGTTGTGTCACGTGCACAGGCAAGGCCTTTTTATGCCTATGGCTCTTGGGTCCATAAAATGGGGCATCAGCCTACTCAGTGACACCCAAAGAACACAACTGAAAGAGTTTAGAAAGATTAGCAACCTAACTCTACTGCAGGCTTGGACTGTCGAATCAAATCTGTTAGTATTTCCTTTGTGTAGGTTTCTTTTCATATATAAATAATATAAATTTAATCATGGCATCTTTGGTCCTCCGTCGACATCGAAATGTATTCATATATATATATATATAATATATATTTACTCACACGAGTTCAGAGTCCACAATGAGAACCATGCTACTCTGAGGCTGAAGAATTGTTCCAGGCCACAGAGGGATGAAAGACCCCTTACTGAGGTCTGCAGCTTCACATTTCACTAAATCATTCCATTGTTTGCATTATCATCCTGTAAAACGAAATACATGCTCTTCATCTTTACAGAGTAAATGTTGTATTAGAACTTGTAGGATGACTTGTGATTCATATCTTTGTTTGGTTACATGTTGATGCCATCTGATCTTTTAGGGCCAGACTGATCTATTCATGTTCAGGGTACTTCATGTTCATACCCGTATTTGGAGGCAGGGAGGAAACTTGCCTGAACATGGTCAGTACAGTATTAGCTAGCCAGAATGTATGGGTGATTCACATCATTGCTCTGTGAACAGGACATCCAAGATGTGAAATTAATAACTTTAGTGGGGTAAGTAAATGTTAAGCCTATAATTAAAAAGCACAGCACATGGCCAAAAGTATGTGGGCTCCTGCTTGTCAAACATCTCATTCCAATATCATGGAGTTGGTTCCCCCCCTTTTGCTATAACAGCCTCCACTCTTCTGGGAAGGCTTTGTACTAGATGTTGGGACATTGATGTGGCGACGTGCTTCCATTAAGCCACAACAGCATTAGAGCGGGCGGGCACTGATGTTAGGCAATTAGGTGCCTTGTCTGGCTCGTAGTTGGCGTTCCAATTCATCCCAAAAGTGTTCGATGGGTTGAGGTCAGGGCTCTGTGCAGGCCAGTCAAGTTCTTCCACACCAATCCTGTATAAACCTGCACCGCGGGGGGTTGTCATGCTGAACAGGAAAGGCCTTCCCCAAACCGATGCCACAAAGTTGGAAGCACATAATCGTCTACAATGTCATTGTACGCAGAAGCATTAAGATTTTCTTCACTGGAACTAAGGGGCCTGACCATGAACAACAGCACCAGACCATTATTCCTCCTCACCAAACTTTCAGTTGTCACTATGCATTCGGGCAGTTAGCTTCTCCTGGCAGTCTTTTTACAAACTGACTTGTGAAAAGGTGCTGACTTCTGACGGTGCCACATTGAAGGTCCACTGAGCTCATCTGTAAGCAATTCTACTGCCAATGTTTGTCTATGGAGATTGCATGGCTGCGTGCTAGATTCTATACACCTGTCAGCAAGGGGAATGGTGCGGAAAACACAAAAAAACTCAGTCACTGGCAGTTATTTTGTGTCATGCTGATGGCAGAGTCAGGATTTGTCTGCATCAGTCCACGGCCACATCCTGCCTGGTGTCAACTGTACAGGCTGGTGATCATATTAGTAATGATGGTGGGGTCAGATTGGTGTATTGTTGTGGGGTCATATTAGTGTATTGATGGTGGGGTCATATCAGTGTCTATTGAATAATGTTTTTGGTATTTTCACCCTCATTATTCCCAAAAGGTCTTAATGATGAAATGCCTATTTATGTTGTAAATGTGAACATGAATTAATGCTGCCACTTTAGTCTACTCAAGTTTATTCATGTACGGAACCCAATGATTAATGAAAACGTACTTGATAGGTCGATGTCCTCTGTGTGATTCTAGTCTTGTTTGACACGTCTCCT
>NW_019947225.1:42556-60066 GCF_002910315.2 Salvelinus sp. IW2-2015 | reverse complement strand
ACACACTTTATTAGAATACTTATGAAATGCACATTGTTATTTTTGGAAAAACGTATTTTCTCTCATACTCCAACCCCATTGGATGCATTGAACGGATGTGGGTGGAGCAATGTCTACATAGAGGTGCAGGTTGTGAACACTGAAAGCTCTGACGAAGGCTTTGAGGCCGATACGTACAGCTTTAGAGCAGTGAGACTAGCAAGAACAGTGTTCTTCATCTTACTCAACTGTAACCATGCACCTGCAACAAAGATAGCTCAGATGTGAGGAACTTTTGAATCCTAGTCCAAGTACGCTCTAAAAATGTGGGGTTCAACTGGAGTTCTAAAGTTCTGTTCTTTAAAACCATACAGTTCTTGGCACTGAAAAGGGCCCCAAAAGGTTCTTCCAAGAACCCCATTAAAGGTGGGATTCATCAAGGAACCTCTTTAGCTGGTGGGGGTTCTTGCAGGAACCTACCTGCCCAACAAACATTTCGATTTGAAAGGACAGTAGCAGGTGCTTAACTTCTTATGGCTGAAGGGGCAGTATTGAGTAGCTTGGATGAGAGGTGCACAGAGGTGCCCATATTAAACTGCCTGCTCCTCAGTCCTAGTTGCTAATATATGCATATTAGCACTCTGAATTTTCTAAAACTGTTTGAATGATGTCTGTGAGTTTAACCGAACTCATATGGCAGGCAAAAACCTGAGAAAAAATCTAAACAGGAAGTGGGAATTATGAGGCTGGTCGATTTTCAACCAAGATTCTATTGAAATCACAGCGAGATATGTCAACAGTCTGTATAACTTTGTCTGATGCCTCTACTGTAAAGGGGGGCCGAATGAGAGGGGAATTAGTCAGGTCTGCCATGACCTGACCATGCACGTTCACATGAGAGGGAGCTCTGTTCCATCACTCATCTGAAGTCAATGTAATTCTCCGGTTGGAACGTTATTCAAGATTTGTTATAAACATTCTACAGATTGATTCAATACATCGTTTGACATGTTTCTTACTGTTACGGAACTTTTGGACATTTCGTCAGCTTTTAGTGAACGTGCTTCGTGACTTTGGATTTGTTTACCAAATGCGCTAACAAAAGTAGCTATTTGGACATAAATGATGGACATTACCGAACAAAACAAACATTTCTTGTGGGAGTCCGGGGAGTGCATTCCGACAAAGATCAGCAAAGTTAAGTTTAGATTTATATTGCTTTTTGAGTTTTGTTGACATGATTTGGCGGGTAACTGTATGGCTTGCTATTGTGGCTGAACGCCGTTTTCAGATTATTGAATATTGTGTTTTGCCGTAAAGCTTTTTGAAATCTGACACAGCGGTTGTATTAAGAACAAGTGTATCTTTAATTAAAGTTGATGAGTATTTATGTTATTTGACGTGGCTCTCTGCAAATTCGGAGGCATTTCTGAACATGGTGCCAATGTAAACTAAATTATTAAATATAAATATTAACTTTATCAAACAAAACATTTATGTATTGTGTAACATGAAGTCCTATGAGTGTCATCTGATGAAGATCAAAGGTTAGTGATTCATATGTCTATTTCTGCTTTTTGTGACTCCTGTCTTTGGCTGGAAAAATGAGTCTGATTTTGCGGTGACCTAACAATCGTTTATGGTGATTTCGCTGAAAAAACTATTTGAAAACGGTCCCTTGGTGGGATTAATAAGATTACCTTTAAAATGGTATGAGATACATGTTTGAGGACTTATGAGATTTTTGTTGTTTGAATTTGGCCCCCTGCACATCATCTGGCTGTTGTCATATCGATCCCGTTAGCGGGATTTCAGCCATAAGAAATTTTAACTGAAAAATGAAAAGATCTAGGAGATGTTTGTCCCTTGTATGATGTAAATATTGTTTGATACCATCTATTTTCCAATCTTAAACAGAAAATAGTCCCAATTCAATGGATAATGAGGTAAGATAAGGTTAGCTGTATTGCGTGCAGAAGACTGAACTGCTCACTTGCCTGCAGGTACACAGACAAGGCATGTCAATTGGTATGTAACGCAGATCACATCCACCTCCTTTACTTCTTCAATTAATACCACATGGACCTCTACGTTATGGACAAGGTATTATAACTTAACAAAAGTTGTCCCCACAAAAACCAAGGTATGAAATCTGTCATGTGCTTGTTTTGTTATTCTGTATAATAAAAAAGTTCAGACTTCAACCTCCCTACATTGCTGATGAATATAACCAGAATCCTGTTCGATGTTGCAGTGCATGGTGAGCATTCTGGCTATGGATAGAGAATAAACACCCCAGATATAAAACATTGGACTTGATGCTCCGCTGGCATTTCACCTCATGATTTAATTTTTTCTTCAAGGATCACTTACAAGGGTTCCACCTAGTTACAATTTGAAGAAACCCTAAAGGATACTCCAGGAACCTGCGACTGAGTGGCACAGCAGTGAAAGGCACTGCATCTCAGTGCAAGATTTGCTACAGTACCTGGTTCAAATCCAGGCTGTAGCACATTCAGCCATGATAGAGTCCCCTTGGGCAGCGCACAATTGGCCCAGCGCCGTCCGGAGTAGGTTGTCATTGTAAGCTAGAAAGTGGATTTGCCTAGGTGAATATAAACCATGTATTTTTAGAGTGGTGACAAAAAACAGGCATAATGCTTAATGACCTTTTCAGTTCTATATAACACAATTTATGAAACAAATATTCAGAAACAAATCAACCTTCAGTATCTGAAACATATTGCGTAATTTCACAGGTGTACATTTACTAAAAATTATGCACAATGACAGTTATGTCCTGGTGGCACAGTCGAGCATGGCACTTGCAACATCAGGGTTGTGGGTTTGAGTCCCACAGGGGACCAGTAAGAAAAAGTACTAACTAAAACGTATCATTCATGTTCAATAACTCATGAGACAAAATAGTGTCCACATTTTATTGGCTGCAAACAATTCGTCAACATTTGTGTAGTAACTGAGACTTCATTTAACAGCAACAAAGTATTTGACGTTACAATGAAGTATTAAGGATGCAGACACTACAGAATAGCATTGCTGCTTTTAATGTATAGTCTGGCGAAGAGGCAGGAGTCTCAGGGAGCACACCGAGGGCAAGCTCCTTCCACATAATTCATTGTTCCAACGCTGTTGACCTGAAGACGAAACACAAACGAAATACTCATATGTACACACAGTAGGAAAGTCTATATGAGAATAAATACACTGCTCAAAAATAAAGGGAACACTTAAACACAATGTAACTCCAAGTCAATCACACTTCTGTGAAATCAAACTGTCCACATAAGCAGCAACACTGATTGACAATAAATTTTACATGCTGTTGCGCAAATGGAATAGACTAGTGGTTAGGATTCGGCGCTCTCACCGCCGCGGCTTTTGTGGAGCGATGGGTAACGACGCTTCATGGGTGTCAGTTGATGTGTGCAGAGGGTCCCTGGTTCACGCCCGAGGTCGGGGCGAGGGGACGTACTAAAGTTATACTGTTACATTAAATACACCTGCAGAATCACTCCTTTATTGGGGGTCTCTTGCTAATTGCCTATAATTTCCCCCTTTTGTCTATTCCATTTGCACAACAGCATGTAAAATTTATTGTCAATCAGTGTTGCTGCTTAAGTGGACAGTTTGATTTCACAGAAGTGTGATTGACTTGGAGTTACAGTGTGTTGTTTAAGTGTTCCCTTTATTTTTTGAGCAGTGTAGTTAAATGAACTAAGAATAAGTTTAATTTGATGACTGGATCAGTGAATGACAGCTTACTGTACCTCCAAAGTTGATATGAATACAAGTGTCTCTGGCACCAGCATCGGGCTTTCCTTTAGCCCAGTTCTGGTGATCAAAGTCGGAGCCATCGCTCCAGAACCACCGCCTGTCCTGAAAGGGGAAAGTGGGGTTTCAGAATACAAACTAAATGTAGTCCTTTCTATTCCACCTGAAACAAAAGTTGAAGCTACCACTACTTCAAAACCATCCGACTGGGACTGTTGCTTGTGTAAAGAACATGAGCCTATTCCTCACATTTGCAATCATCAATGCATTTCAAAGACCATAACTAGTCTACAACTGTTGAAGCTAGAAACCCCATACACACGTTTACAAGACTGTCTGAAATATATTACTTTGTTCAAATTTATACTTTACTAGAACTGCTATAAATGTACAAAAGCCTCCTAATGAAGTGGAGTTAAATACATTGAAGTAATTTAGTAGATTAATCTAGAATGACTTACAGGATCAATTAGGGTTAAGGGTGTTGCTCAAGGGCACATCAGATTTCACACAGTGAGCTCTGGGATTCAAACAGCCTTGCCTTTATTAGCCCCAATGTCTTAACAGCGAGGCTTCCTATCTCCTGGGCACTCTTGATATTTTATATGGAACCCATTACAGTAGCTGTTAAAAAGCAGCAGCTACTCTTCCCGGGGTCCACACAAAGCATTAGGCACAGCTCAGAAAGAACTACATAAACAAATTACAAGTAGCTAACATGCTACAACTGACATTGTATTTTTTTTAACCAGGTTTGATGTTCACTTGAGCAAGATGATGGAACGGAGTTCCTTGCAATAATGGCTCTATATAACGCTGTGCTTACTGGTCCCACCTTATCAGAATTAAATCCGCCAATCCAGGTAGGAGGGAAACCAACATTCTTCACCAAGACCAACGCCTGTAGAAACTGATCCTCCTCGGAGCTGTGCACAGATACCAGGTTTGCGCCAAGGTACTTCACAACGTTGGGTACAGACACCAGTTGATCACCAAGGGACACACAGTGCCTCTAGAGAAGAAAGTATTTATTTAACTAGGCAAGTCAGTGAAGAAATGCATTATCTACAATAACAGCCAAGCAGTAGATGGGAACAAAGACACTTCATGTATTAGTCAGTCGGCCAGCCTAGCTGAGAATCTGTCTTCTGGACTCTCAACCAAATATTGACCAGCACAACTAATTCCCTTTTAAAACATACTCTTAAAGATACTAGTTTATCTGCGTTTTAAGCCATGTCCCGTGGGTCCCAATATACAGGGGGCACGACTCCACATTAAATATTCAAAAGTATAGAGAATTCCCATCTTAAAGGGAAGTTCAGTATTTCACATCAGTCATGTGTTGCCGTTTAAGAAAATATCACCTTTAAGGTAATGTCAGAGCTAATTTCAATTAAACTTCCACTTCAAATTCACAGTAGATGTAAGGGTGATACCTCWGCTTCAGGCCAGCTCCTTGTAGTCTTGACAAACATTAAGCAGCTTGATCCAAATTTGGTCCAACCGGAAGGACACAAGTCTTCTTCTAGAATTGAATCTGTAAGGAGAAGTTACATGTGGCTTTAAAGGCTAGTGGAGAAAGATATACAAATCACAGCTACAATATTATTTGTAAATCAGTCAGTCACCTCTGCTACAAGAAACATACAGATCGAGTCAAGAAAAGTGGACTCTTACTTGCATCTCCCAGAGCAAAGGCAGCACTGAGAAGCAGAAGACTGGTCAACATGGTCATGGAGTCTCCTGAGAGAAACATAGAGTGAAGCCATCAAAACCAAGTCCGAGTACTTCAGCGTGTAGGGGAAGTGTTCCCCTGACCTCTCCACATACCCCAGAATTACACTTATCAGATGTATCCCAGTACTAATCACAGATTCAACTAATGAAGGACTAGGCATCTTCCTCCACATACAGTAGATTAGAACAGGAATATGTCTGCTTTCCTAAACACCAACCTATTCCCTAAGCAGGGATGAGAAGAAATTCTGGGCAGGTATTTCTCTCCACTCDGACAGGAGTAATAGAGTTCTAGTTCCCAAATGTAGAAATGCCCTGCAGCTTTGGGTATTGCCAAATCTTTCAGAATGCTGACATTAAGATAAACAAAATTTATCTGGGCTATTATTATGAACAAAAATTAAAAGCACAGTACAAAAGGCTGGCAGGTAAGGCTTAAGGCTTGTAACACAGTAAGTAAGGGAAATGGCCATCAGGAAAGGCTGTGATAAGATGTGGTGCTGGAGGGAATACACCACATTAACATACGACTGACCAGTAAGCTACACCACAGCCCAATATTAGACCTATTAATAATGAAGCAAGAGTCAAGGACATTCCATAGCAACAGCTTGCTAGAACTGGTTCAATGAGGTACCTGCTAGCAGCATGTGTCCCACCTCTGAAGATCAATCCATAATACACTAAGAGTTCTGATTAGTCACCATTACAGCACTGATCAATAACTAACTAGTTTAGACAACTACCCATCAAATAGCTGCAATGTTTGTTCTTGCACGTCCATGTTTCCTCTACTTCCAGTCTGGCCCAGCATGGTGGCCATAGTGAGGTGGATTACAAGAGCCGAGCACAACATGGAATCATTTTTGATTATAGGGGGGGTGAAAGTAAAACAGTCATTTCATAGTGCTTGATTCACCGAGCAGAACAGTCCACAGGATTATAGTTATAAGACACATTCTGCTAGCAGGGACATTTTGGACCATGTCTCATCCACAAGCTGTAACACTTCACTTCAGTTATATTAAAGGTAGCTAGGCCAGTATTAGACCCATAACAATACACAAGCTAGGATGAACAGGATATTATGTCACAACGCAGGAGTTTAAAACCTAGAAGTTACAATAGCAGAAACTTACTTTAGCCAACCAACAACAGGAACAATAAAGAACTGGGACACCACAAACACTGAACCAACCCAGGTTAAACATGCTGCTATATACCATAAGAATGGAAGAGGAATTGGTGATTAGCAGAGTGAGTTCAGGTGTGGTGAGTTAGCAGGAGAGGGGCGTGTCCAGAGGGTAATTGGGCGTTTGTGAAATTAGCATTATCCTTCAAAACAAGTGCACTACATTTGTCCAGCGCAACATATTCACTATGGGCTCTGGTCAAAAGTAGTGCACTTCATAGGGAATAGAGGGCTATTTGGGATGAGATTGAGTCCTACGTCTCCCTCCTCTCCTTTTTAAGGACCCATCCAGTCAGACCCCTCCCTCTTGATTTTTGTGAGGAGGTTGGTGGAGATGGCGGTAGCAAAAGTGTCATTTGAAGTTGAAATCAAGTTGAGTACAGTTAGCGAGAAAGATGAGTGGAGAACAGTGAAGTCCAAGAATGGAAYAAAAAGGGTTCAAATTGTTGTGGAAAATGACTGATTAATCRTTGTGTGTTGGAGTACGTGATGTCATCACGTAACCATAAAGCGTCAATCCTTTAAATATAAAAGCAAAGGGTTTTATTTTGACTTGTATTATGCCCACTGCATGCATTTTTTTTTATAACCTAACAAACACGTATACAAAACACAGGGCTGAAACCCATTCAAAAGAGCTAAGAGTACCTCAAATAATTACACGGGATGAGACTCGTAATCATCTATGCACAATACAAGCGGCACGAAAGCCAAAACAAGGCACAGGTACTCACACGACCAACGGACATTGGAACAATAAATGGAATGAGAACAAAGGGCACAAACATACAATTACTATTCAGGGGAGAATACGTGGACCAGGTGTGGGCAATGACACAGTTCAGTTCCTAGAGGCCAGTGACGTTGGCCTCCGAAACCGGTGCACGGAAAGAGCAACAGTACCGGAGGGATCCGTGACAGAGAGGTTAAGGAAACCCTGTGTAAGCTACAAAACTTATGCAACTGCTAAGGCAGCATTTTCCCAACTCGGTCCTGGTGATCCCAGGTATCATCTCTTCAACCACTTACAATAGATTCTCCTTGCACACAGGAACATGGATGCTTCCTAAATGGCTTATTATCCCCTATGTAGTGCACTACTTTGGACCAGGGCCCACAGTGAACTAAATAGAGAATTGCTCAGGGCCACAAAGGTAATATGGACCCTTGTCTAAAGTAGCTCACTACTAAGGGAATAGGAGGTCAGTTGGGACATAGACAGGTACAGTATTAGATGAACAGATGTTGAAATCTCACCTTCTGAAGTCTTCAGTTGTAGCTTCACTTCTTCAGAGATCTTCAAAGGTCTTCACTGGGTCTCTCTCTGTCCTGCATGTGAGTTGAGTTCTACCTCTCCCGCAACTCCTATTTAAGGACCCGTCCAGTCAGACCCCTCCCTCTATTTTTCTCAATCTCTCTCTCATCCTTCAACCCTCCGCATACATTCTGTCCAGCCCAAAACCTGCTGGACCTGTCCGACATCTATTTGTTTGACAGGGTTGGAGTCAATTCAAAGTGAAGGTATTCAACTTTTGTAACACATTCATGTGCTGCATATTGGGTCACAWTATGGTTATGAAGATACTTAATTCTACCTAATTGAAGCTGATGAAGATGTAGTCTGAAGTGCATTACAATGTCTTGGAAACACAATGATATTTCAGAAGGAGATAAATAATGAGCAGGAAAACCTCTTGTCATCATTGTGATGTCACCAGATAGACTTTAGTTGCAGCATCATTTTTAACTCCGGAATGTTGAATTCATTTGAATTACGCCGTCTCTTAACTGACCTTTTTGCCCAGAATGTTGGGCAACTGATCTAGAGCTCCAATGAATAGCAACCGTCGTCAAGTCCAACAACTTGGAAGAGCTCATGTTTACAACACATGAAATCCATTGAGAGGATTACAAAAAAGGTAGAGTTTTTTTGAAAAACAATAGTTTAAATGGCTACATATTTTTAACAGTGCACCAGAGATACTTGCTACTGATTCCTGAAATGCAGAGTCTGTTGGAGTTCTTTCAAATACAAAATATTATTTTGTTATTTGTTTTCTGGCTCAGCTGGTTAGCGACTCTGTCTCATTGACAACCCAATTTTGCTAATGGCCAGCTATCTATCCTGTTAATATAACTTGTTTTGTTAGCTAGGTAATGTTAGCTAGGTAAGTTAGCCATGTTATGAACACAACTCTCATCGGCTGTCGACATAAGAATTCCATTTGAGCACTAGCTAGTTAGCTCCAAAAGTGGTTGGTAACTTTTGGCTGCATGCTGACAGCGCATTCAGAGCCATTAATTGAAATAATCGACTTGTATTTATTTCCAGAGTTTCCTGGTCTTTGCATTAACAAGATATTCATTTCCAGCATCTTTCAGACCGTTGAAAATGCAACAAAAAGAGAGGAGTCCTCCCGGGCACAGCCTGCCCCACCACTCCCAATGATTCTCAGCTAGCGGTGGCTATTTTTAGCAGAAGTTTGTGGGTTTTTACATAATCACAGTGCAAAAGTATTGTGCAAAAAATACCATAAACCACATAATATCTGTGTGATTTAATTTAAAACAGTCTGCAAGATAAGAGGTAATAGATTAATGTCTTAAGGCTAAAGTATTGAAAGAGAGATATGCCCTAGGACCAGCAGCATTCCTTTGTGAGGAGGAGAGAAGGTGGGAAAGGGTGAATAGCTAGCGTGCCTTTTCTTTGTGAGGATCAAGCCTCTCTTTCACCAAACCTTGTCATCAACGTGACCTTCTGTATTTCTGGAAGAACAGGACAATGGAATAGATGGATGACGTATGTCCCACATAGAACCCTGTTCCCTACATAGTGGACTAGTTGTGACCCTATAGGCCCTGGTCAAAAGCAGTGTACTATGTAGGGAATGTCTTGCAATAGGTTTATTGTGTAAGATGGTTATTATTGTACCCCTGTAGCAAAATATGTTGTCTTAAAAAGTTKATTTAAAAGAATCCAACTCCTTCCTCCATTTCCCAGAAATGGACAGGTTCAGATGAATTGTTCAGCATATCAAAACGACAATAAAGAAAGTAAAATTGACAGTTTAATCTCTGGATTTCTTCATTTATTTTAATGGAACGTGAATCAGTTCCTGTAGTACAGTAAAGACAACTGTCCMTCTTTTCAACATCTTCGTTCCAATGGCTTTCATCTACGTTCACATCTACAATTACAGACAAAAACAACATTCAGAATCTGCTGCAAAGGATTAACATTTAGTGAATGAGTGAGTGTGTACCTTGGTGAAACAGTTGATCTTGGTGGCGTATTAGTACCCCGGATCTTCTGTCCAGTACTGTTCACACACCAACAGTAACCTACCAGAAATGGACAAGTTAAAAACATGTTACATATAAACTCAGCAAAAAAAGAAATGTCCTCTCACTGTCAAATGCGTATTTTTCGTTTATTTGTATGAACATTACAAGATTCAACAACTGAGACATAAACTGAACAAGTTCCACAGACATGTGACTAACAGAAATGGAAAAATGTCCCTGAACAAAGGGGGGGGGGGTCAAAATCAAAAGTAACAGTCAGTATCTGCTGGCCATCAGCTGCATTAAGAACTGCAGTGCATTCCTCCTCATGGACTGCACCAGATTTGCCCGTTCTTGCTGTGAGATGTTACCCCACTCTTCCCAAGGCACCTGCAAGATGAGCAACTTTAGCTAGCATGTGTAGTACACGTGTCCAAACGCTGGCGCAGATGCAGGCAAATGTCGGACGAAAACTTCAAAAAGTTATATTACAGTCGAAAAAACTGGTCAAACTTCGTAGAGAATCAATCCTCAGGGTGTTGTTATCATAATAGCCAATAACGTTCCAAACGGAGCATTTCTTCATGTCTGTATAAGTAATGGCACACATTGCCGTTTCATGACTAGCGCACGTGACCAGGAACTAGCATTCTGCCAGACCACTGACTCAAATAGCTCCCATCCGGCCCCACATCACACAGAGGCTTCATCCACGCTCTACAGACTGGTGACATCTAGTGGAAGGCATAGGAAGTGCAAACAGATCCATATATTACAGGGAATTGAATAGCGATGACTTTCACATCGACCTTCTCAGAAACTCACTTCCTGTTTGGAAGTTTGGCTGCCATATGAGTTCTGTTTAACACAGACATAATTCAAATATTTTAGAAACTTTAGAGTTTTTCTATCCAATATATAATATGCATTATTAGCATCTGGGACATATGATATTGTTATATGTTAATTGGAGGCAGTTCACTTTTATTTTATTTATTTACCGTTATTTTACCAGGTAAGTGACTGAAACACGTTCTCATTTGCAGCAACGACCTGGGGAATAGTTACAGGGAGAGGAGGGGATGAATGAGCCAATTATAAACTGGGATTATTAGGTACCATGATGGTTTGAGGGCCAGATTGGGAATTTAGCCAGGACACCGGGGTTAACACCCCTACTCTTACGATAAGTGCATGGGATCTTTAATGACCTCAGAGAGTCAGGACACCCGTTTAACGTCCCATCCGAAAGACGGCACCCTACTATGGGCACGCGATTCTTCCAAAGTGAAAATGCTGCCCCCTATCCCAAACAGGTTAATAGATTAACACACTAACTAATGGCCCGACAAACGGATCTCTGTTGGGTTAATGAGGCAACTAGTCACACCTGTGACAGTTCCTTTAAAAGGAGAGGTGGAAGAGGGAGACCATAACTCCAGACAACAAGAGAGACACAGTGAACCCTATTGGAAAGAGTGCAGAAGGTGAGCGTGCATCATTATTTAATAGACTATCTGCATCTCAAATGGTACCTTGATGTTATGTGGCCCTTGTCAAATGTAGTGCACTATATTGTTGTGCATTTTTGTGGAGCTGCCCCCTGAATTTAAGCGCATAGACTAATCCGTACCTTTGCAGTAAATGGGTAGTGTCTGACTATCTGTAATGCTTCCCTTTCCCTATGTAGTTCATTGTAGGCCCTCGTCAAAGGTTGTTCACTACATAAGGAATGTGGAGCCATTTGGAAGGATACATATTCCTGTGTGCCAGGCTAATCTATTGTATGTGGTTGAAGAAATGATACTTGAGTTTTGGCAGAAGACTAGTAGCACCGTGTTGCCCATACTTGCTTCTTGGGGTCCTCAGGACTGGGTTTAGAAAATGCTGCTTTGGCAGTTGCGTAAGTTTTGTACCTAACAGTGGGTTTCCTTAACCTCTCCTCTAGTACCCACAGCCATTCCAGATTTAAAATGCTCAACTAATCTTACACTCTTTCTCTCTCCGGAGACGATCACCATGGCAACATTGACCATCATTCTGCTTGTCAGCACAGCTTTTGCTCTGGGAGGTAAGCGTGACATACCTGACACCTACTCACCTACATTTTAATAAAAACATTAGTTGTTGTTGCTCTGTCCTACTTCATACACATGTAGGTATTAATATGCAGGTGTGAAATGGAAATGTGTTTCTATTCATAACCGGTTCTCCATGGGACACCCTCTGAGAGGTCAGACATTATCAACCTTGACACTGGAGGAATGAAGGTTGTGCCTTGCAGCAGGGCACATAGATGGATATATGAACTTGTCAGCTCACTGATTTGAACTGCTGGCCCAACTCTCAAACAGCAGGCTACCTGCCACTCCTCTAGTTCCAGAGATGTATATTGGTGTCTAGATGCTGAACTCAGGTATTCTGATATGAACGGTTTGATCATTCAACTGAATGTATGATTGGATTGTCGGCCAACTATCAGGAAATAACACTGATACAATTTCCAGTCTTAGTTTCATCAGCTCTTCTACAAAACACAAACAGAATTGCACAGGCCTTTTCAAAAAAGTAGCATGACTTCAATATTTAGACAGGAAGTACCTAGCTTACATATGAAATGGAACCCTAATCCGTATAAATTACTTCTGAATAGGGCCCTTAGTGGACGCACAATGATTCCAGAATGTATGTCATGAATTGTATGTTGTCCTGCAATGTTATGGTCACATTACAATGTATGTTACCTGTGTCCAGATGCTACGATACGACCCAAGACCCCATGTGAGGATGCTAGAGATGCCGCTTTAAATGGCTCAATTGGAGCCTACGTCCCCACGTGTGATTACAATGGACAATACACCCCCGAGCAATGTTGGGGCTCTACAGGTTAACACTGGRGCACACGCACAAAATAATCAATTCAGTTGAATGTGACAATTCAATGTGTTTATATTGTATATGCAACATGTCTTTCTGGTAGGTTACTGTTGGTGTGTGACCAGTACCGGACAGAAGATCCCGGGTACTGAGACTCCACCAGGCACTGCTATCAACTGTTCCACCAAGGTGTGTGTGTGTATATACATACTCTTTCACTAAATGTTACTTCTTTGCAGCTGGTTATTGATGTGTATTTTTTTTGTTTTCTAATTGTAGATGAAGGTGTTGTGAGTAAGATTAGAAGACTGAAGTTGTTTTAACTGTACTACAGGAACTATTTGCAAATAAATCTGGAATCCAATAACTTGTTGATTTACTTACTTCTTTGTTGGTGTGATATGTGAACATATGTATCTGAACTGTATTTCTGGAATGGAGGAGGAGTAGGACTGTTATGGTGACTGTATACCCAACGGCAGTTAGGACATGAAGGCAGTAAATTCCACGTGACATTAGTAATTGAGCTTCTCCAAGCTCTGATGCTGCTGATGGTCATTAGTAGTCTTCTACCACACTTGCTAACTGCCTGGTACCAGCACTCTATTGTCCCTCTAATCATCTGCATCTAACTCTGATTGGTGGAAGTCAGAAAGATTTGACATCCGGAAGGGGTTTTGCGGGGTTTAGTCACGTGCACCAGGTCAGCAGGCCGTTTTATGCCTATGGCTCTTGGGTCATGAATGGGGATCAAGCCTATCTCGGTGACACCCACGAACGCAACTGAAAAGTTTAGAAAATAATTAGCATCCTAACTCTGACTGCAGGACTTGGACTGTGGAATCAAATCTGTCAGTATTTCAATTCAGCAGAGTCCACAATCAGAACCATGCTACTCTGAGGCTGTAGAATTGTCCCAGGCCACAGAGGGATGAAAGACCCCTTTACTGAGTCTACATCATCACATTTCACTAAATCATTCCATTGTTTGCTTCTTGCATTATATCATCCTGTAAAATAAAGTACATGCTCTTCATCTTTACATGAGTAAATGTTGTATTAGAACTTGTAGGATGACTTGATGAAAGATGATTCATATCTCCTGGTTTCGTTACATGTAGATGCCATCTGATCTTTTAGGGCCAGACTGATCTATTCATGTTCAGGGTACTTCATGTTCATGCCCATATTTGGAGGCAGGGAGGAAACTTGCCTGAACATGGTCAGTACAGTATTAGCTAGCTAGAATGTATTGGTGATTCACATGATTGCCCTCTGTGAACAGGACATCCAAGAAGTGAAATGAATAACTTTAGTGGGGTAAGTAAATGTTCAGCCTATAATTTGCTAAATAGTTAATTTATAACTAGAACGCACACCACATGACAAAGAATGTGGTCACCTGCTCATCAAACATATTCAAAAATCATGGAGTTGGTTCCCCCCCCTTAAAACTGCCTCAAGTCTTCCGGGAAGGCCTTGCACTAGATGTCAGAACATTGCTGTGGGGGATGTGCTTCCATTCAGCTACAACAGCTTTAGTGAGGTCGGGCACTGATTTTAGGCGATTAGGCCTGGCTCACAGTTGGCGTTCCAATTCATCCCAAAAGTATTCGATGGGGTTGAGGTCAGGGCTCTGTGCAGGACAGTCAAGTTCTTCCACACCAATCTCATCAAACCATTTCTGTATAAACCTGCACGGGGGGGATTGTCATTCTGAAACAGGAAAGGGCCTTCCCCAAACTGATGGAACAAATTGGAAGCACAGAATCGTCTACAATGTCATTGTAGCAATAGGATTTGCCTTCACTGGAACTAAGGTGCCCAAACCAAGAACAACAGCACCAGACCATTATTCCTTCTCCACCAAACTTTACAGTTGGCACTATGCATTCGGGCAGGTCGCATTATCCTGGCATCTGCCATATCCAGATACGTCAGTCGGACTGCCAGATGGTGACAAATCACTCCTGAGATCGCATTTCCACTGCTCCAATTGCGGTGAGTTTCACACCGCTCCAGTCGACTCCTGCCATTGAGCATGGTGATCTTAGGGTTGTGTGCGGCTGCTCGGCCATGCAAACCCATTTCTTAACTTCTTTGGGCTGCAAGCCCGATGTCGGGCACAATATGACAACAGCCAGGCCAAGTGCAGGGCGCGGAATTCAAAATATATTTTTTAGAAATATTTAACTTTCAGACATTAACAAGTCCAATACAGCAAATGAAAGACACAGATCTTGTGAATCCAGCCAATATTTCAGATTTTCTAAGTGTTTTACAGCAAAAACACAATATAGCGTTATATTAGCTTACCACAATAGCAAACATCACAACAGCATTGATTCAAGCCAAAAATAGCGATAACGTATAAACCACCAAAATATATAAATTTTTTCACTAACCTTCTCAGAATTCTTCAGATGACAGTCCTATAACATCATATTACACAATGCATATAGAGTTTGTTCGAAAATGTGCATATTTAGCGGCACAAATCGTGGTTATACAATGAGAAAAGTAGCCAATGAGAGATTGGGGAGGACCTACTGTCAGGACTCTGAGTGAGACAGATCACATTGACTTTGGAGAGTAGGGATGTACAGCTGACAAGAGCCCTGGGTTTAATCTTCGTTGGTGTCTTTGCTGATGGAGAGCATACTCTCTGCATCACTTTTCTGAAGCTCTCAGCCTATAAGTCAACCAAGGCAGGGATCAGGATGCTATTTACCACCTCCAATACTGGCTGTTTATGTGCCCAATCGATGAGCAGCAAGTCCCCTAACAGTAATCTGTTATTAATGAAAAACAGGAAAGGTACATCAACAGAATTGATTAGATTTACAGTATGTAGGAAATCAAAAACACATGTTAATCCATATCAAATTTTAAAAAAACGTAAATATAACAAGTGTATACCTTTCATATTTTTTAGCAATTACTCTATATCAAATGTGTGGTCTCCATTGTTTGCAACTTATCATCTTCCTCATCTAGACGTTTACATTTACCAAAGTGGCAAACGCATATAACATCATATCATCCAAATACAGGTGGCAAGACAAAGTATATGAACCCTATTGGAATTATCTGAATTTCTGCATAAATTGGTCATTAAAATTGATTGAATCTTCATCTAAGTCACAACACAGATTAACACATTCTGCTTAAACTAATAACACACAAATTATTGTTATTTCATTGGTCTATACTGAATACATCATTTAAACATTCACAGTGTAAGTTGAAAAAGTATGTGAAACCGCTAGGCTAATGACTTCTCCAAAAGCTAATTGGAGTCAATTAGAGTACAATCATTGAGACCAGATTAGAGATGTTGGAGATTGGAGATGTTGGAGATGTTGGGTTAGAGCTGCCCTAAAAAAACACTCAGTTTGCTATTCACAAGAAGCATTGCCTGATGTGAACCATGTCTCAAACAAAGAGGTCTCAGAAGACCCAAGATTAAGAATTGTTGACTTGCATAAAGCTGGAAAGGGTTACAAAAGATTCTCTAAAATCCTTGATGTTCATCACTCCACGGTTAGACAAATTGTATATAAATGGAGAAAGATTCAGCACTGTTGCTACTCTCCCTAGGAGTAGCCGTCCTGCAAAGATGACTGCAAGAGCACAGCGCAGATGCTCAATGAGGTTAAGAAGAATCTTAGAGTGTTTAGCTGAAGACTTAAAGAAATCTTCTGGAACATCCTAACATCTCTGTTGACGAGTCTACGATATGTAAAACACTAAACAAGAATGGTGTTCATGGGGAGGACACCATGGAAGAAGCCACCGACTGCCAAATAAAAACATTGCTGCACGTTTGAAGTTCGCAAAAGAGCATCTGGATGTTCCACAGCGCTACTGGCAAAATTCTGTGGAGAGATGAAACTAAAGTTGAGTTTTTTGAAAGGAACACACAACGCTGTGTGGAGAAAAAAAAGCACAGCCACACCAACATCCAAAACCTCATCCCAACAGTAAGACAGGGTTTGAAAAAGGGACATTTCTTTTTTGTACTTTTTCCACCCTGCACTGTGAATTGTTTACACGGTGAGTTCAATAAAGACATGAAAAAGTAATAAATGTTGTGTGTGTTATTAGTTTAAACCTCTAACTTCCTCACCAAACCCGGGTCCGGGAGCACCCCACCATAAAAAAGCTGACTAGCATAGGCTAGCATAGCTCACAAGGAATATAGCATCTAAAATATATTAAATCACAAGTCCAGACACCAAATGAAAGATACACATCTTGTGAATCTAGCCATCATTTTCTGATTTTTAAAATGTTTTACAGGGAAGACACAAATGTTAAATCTATTAGCTAACCACGTTAGCAAAAGACACCACTTCTTTACTCCACCATTTTTTTACTCCATCAGTAGCATCACAAATTCGACCAAATAAAGATATAAATAGCCACTAACCAAGAAAACAACCTCATCAGATGACAGGCTTGATAACATATTTATGGTATAGCATATGTTTTGTTAGAAAAATTTGCATATTTCAGGTTAAATCATAGTTTACCATTGCAGCCACTATCACAACTCTCACCAAAGCGACTAGAATAACTACAGAGACCATCGTGTATTAGCTAATTACTCATCATAAAACATTTCTAAAAAATACACAGCGTA
>NW_019947225.1:39774-42531 GCF_002910315.2 Salvelinus sp. IW2-2015 | reverse complement strand
TGAAAAAGTGCAAAGAAAATGTCAGGAGAAATCTTTGGAGAGGCACCTATTCTAATCATAACTAATCCAAAACTTGACTAAAAAAATACAGGTTGGACAGCAAATGAAAGACAAATTAGTTCTTAATGCAATCGCTGTGTTACATTTTTAAAATTAACGTTACTACAACATACAGCGTGCGTTAAAGCGAGGCTACACTGAAATTAATGGCGGCTTATGCATGTAACATTTTTCAACAGAACAACAAATTATCAGCATAAATAGTTCTTACTTTTTGATGAACTCCCATCAGAATCTTGGGAAAGGTGTCCTTTGTCCAAAAGAATCGTTGCTCGGTTGTAGAATGTCCTCTTCAACGTTGCAATTAGCAGTAAACATTAGGCATGTGGTCCAGACATCACCAACTCCTAGAACGCAACACTAAACATATCCGAAAATTGCAATATACTGACATAACCTCTAACACCTCCCAAACCCGGATCCGGGATCCCCCCCATCAAAAAAGCGACTAGCATAGCCTAGCCTAAAGCCACAGGGATATCATATAATAAAATGTTTATGAATCACAAGTCCAAGACACCAAATGAAAGATACACACATCTTGTGAATAAAGCCATCATTTCTGAGTTTTTAAAATGTTTTACAGGGGAAGACACAATATTAAATTCTATGAGCTACCACTTAGCAAAAGACACCACTTTTCTTACTCACCATTTTTTTTAACTCCATCAGTAGCTATTCACAAATTCGCCAAATAAAAATATAATGAGCCACTAACCAAGAAAACAACCTCACAGATGACAGTCTGATAAACATATTTATGGTTATTTTTATAGCATACGTTTTGTTAAAAATGGGCATATTTCAGCGTATAAATCATGTTTTTAGTTTTTAAACCATTGCAGCCACCATCCCCCCAACTCTCACCAAAGCGACCTTAGGAATAACTACAGAGACCATCTGTATTAAATAATTACTCAGCAGATGAAAGACACAGATCTTGTGAATCKAGACAATATTTCAGATTTTCTAAGTGTTTTACAGCGAAAACACAATATAGCGTTATAGTAGCTACCACAATAGCAAACATCACACCAGCATTGATTCAAGGCAAAAATAGCTATAACGTATAAACCACCAAAATATATTAATTTTTTCACTAACCTTCTCAGAATTCTTCAGATGACAGTCCTGTAACATCATATTACACAATTCATATAGAGTTTGTTCGAAAATGTGCATATTTAGCGGCACAAATCGTGCTTATACAATGAGAATAGTGTCCATAACGTCAAGCAATCTGTCCGGCGCCATCTTGGAAAGGCACCTATTCTTATCGAAAACTATTCATAAACTTGACTAAAAAACTACAAGTTGGACAGCAATTGAAAGACAAATTAGTTCTTAATGCAATCTCTGAATTACATTTTTTAAAATAACGTTACTGCGCAATACAGGGTGCGATAACGCAAGGCTACACTGCAAGAAATGGCGTCTTATGCATTTGACATTTTTCAACAGAACAATGAATTATCAGCATAAATAGTTCTTACTTTTCGATGAACTCTCATCAGAATCTTGGGATAGGTGTCCTTTGTCCAAAAGAATCGTTGCTAGGTTGGAGAACGTCGTCTTCCACGTTGCAATTAGCAGTAAACATTAGCTTGAGAGAGAGATACCCAACTTCCTACAGCGCCAAGAAAATAAATACCCGAAAATCGCAATATACTGACATAAACCGATATAATTCGGTTCAAAATAACAAGATTATGATGTCTTTAAAGCCTATATCGAATAAAAACACAGCCGGAAATGTGTAAGATCTATAACCGATGTTTCCAAAAGAACGTTCCAAGGTCCTCAGTGCGTCAGAGCGAAGGGGAAAAGAACGATACACCTCATTTCCAATCAATTTATAGACTTTCAGCTCTGCCTAGAGACTCCATTTCAAGGCCCTCTATTCGCTGACACCCAGAGGAAGGCGTATGCAGTGCATCTCAACCAATAGAAGACAGGCAGATTTATAAACAGGTCTGAGAACAGGTTGGAAAATTCTGCATTCTCAACTCCACATAGGGAAATTGCTCTAAGTCCAGTTCTGTTTCACCCACAGACATAATTCAAACGGTTTTAGAAACTAGAGAGTGTTTTCTATCCAATAGTAATAATAATATGCATATTGTACGAGCAAGAATTGAGTACGAGGCAGTTTAATTTGGAAACGAATTTGTACTATGTCGAAATGGCACCCCCCTAGTGGCAAGAAGTTAATAGACTATCTGCATCTCAAATGGTACCTACATGTTATGTGGCTCTTGTCAAACTTAGTGCACTATATAGTTGTGCCATTTTGTGGAGTGGTTCCCTGAATAAAAGATTTTAGACTAATCTGTACCTTTTCAGTAAATGGGTAGTCTCTGACAATATCTATATGCTTCATATTCCCTATGTAGTGCATTATAGGCCCTCGTTAAAGGTAGTTCATTACATGAGGAGCCATTTGGGAAGGATACATATTCCTGTGTGCCAGGCTAATCTATTG
Source organism: Salvelinus sp. IW2-2015 (assembly GCF_002910315.2). Lineage (NCBI taxonomy): Eukaryota > Metazoa > Chordata > Actinopteri > Salmoniformes > Salmonidae > Salvelinus > Salvelinus sp. IW2-2015. Next base: position 39,989 of record NW_019947225.1, on the reverse strand, counting down.
TGTGGTTGAAGAAATGATACCTGAGTTTTGGCAGAAGACTAGTAGCATCGTGTTGCCCATACTCGCTTCTTGGGGTCCTCAGTACTGGATTTAGAAAATGCTGCTTTGGCAGTTGGTTAAGTTTTGTACCTTACAGTGGGTTTCCTTAACCTCTCCTAGTTTCCACAGCCATTCCAGATTTAAAATGCTCAACTAATCTTACTCTTTCTCTCTCT
>NW_019947225.1:20727-36612 GCF_002910315.2 Salvelinus sp. IW2-2015 | reverse complement strand
TAAACACTTGGACAGCTCACCGGTGTCCTAAATATCTGCCGACTATGTAGGGACTAGAGATTTCATGCATAGCTTTAATGTATACCTAAAGTGTTAAAATTGTCTTTTATTCTCAGCACTTATAGCGACCAATTTCTACTCTGAGACACTTGGCGATATGGACCCAGATCTCAAAAATATTGTTTCTAAAAAAAACATAGAATGTTTGTTGAACATGAATAATAAAAAATGAATACTACAAGTAAAGACTGGGATTTAGTTGATTGTTGTTGCACTGCTCAATATCCGCGTTTCTGCGTACTGTCCGCCTTCACTACAGTGTTGAAGACACTGAAGTTTATTGTTCAATAGCTTTTCTTACGGTCAGGACAGTATGAGTGTATTCCAGATTCCTTTTTCCACTCTCTATTCCTTGTTTCATTTTTGTGGTTCACCGGAATTCATCATCGCAGACGAGGGACAGACGAACGACCTGCTAACTAGCCTAAGCGAGTCGGCTAACAGCTCGGTAAGTTAGCTAGCTACTATTACAGCAGCTATCCTAGTTAACTTAGCTAACAATACAATCATTCTCTCGTTGACGGATGCTGGCTACCTCTGTCCGGTTCTCCTCTCTTCACTAGATGACGGTAACGTTAGTGTTTAACCCCCTGTGTCCAAGGGACCAATCTTTTGAATATTATTTTCAGGGCGCCTCAATAGCAGGTATTGAACACCGGGTAAATAATCACTAGTCAGAGCCGTCAACCCTCAGTAAGTAAACATCTATTATAAAAACAACAACTTAATATCTGATATTGCGCGTTAACAACCTCAGAATAGAAAAGACAAGAGTGCGTCTTCCAGCCCACCAATAAATTTACAATTTCAACCTCGCCGCGTTAGGTAAATTTACCTCAACATGCCCCCGGAACGGCAGAGTAAAACGGACACCAGCCTTTTAGCGGGGCTGACAGGCTGACTACAACGGCTCGCGTCGCGAAATGAATTTCGTTATTGAAAAATGACACACTGCTCGCGCAGCCAATGAGCTCTAGAAGTCAGTTCTTGTTGTGACGCAGTTCGCGCTGCATCTCCTCATTGGTTTATTAGAAGCAGTACCCACGTGCCATCTCCTCATTATGTTGGCGCGTGTTGTATAGAAGCAGGTACACACGTGCCATCTCCTCATGTTTATAGAAGCAGGTACCCCACGTTTGCCATCTCCCTCATTTTAGAAAAAAATAAAACTATAATAACTTCTTTAATAAAACAATAAAAGCTAATTTTCGAACATTGTACTGGAAAATGGATATTATAGACTTTTTGGAAGGTAAACTCTTCTTGTTCCCCATCTGGACCTCAGAGTAGATGAGAGATGTAATGTTTCGTGCTCTGTTGTGTTGCAAGCCCAACAAGCAGGAGAGACCAGCTCCCCTGTACCCAGCTGTGTGTCCATGAGAGTGAGAAGTCTTATGGGAACAACCTATAAAGTTAGAGAGGGAGACTTTCTACTGAACAAAGGAATTTAGAACCATGGGTCATGGATCAGTGAGATAACAACAACCGTCTCTTAGCTCATTTTCTCAATCTTCCCCATTTTCCCATTTATTTTTGTTGTTTCATAATCCTAGGCTAATCATTTTGTCCATTTTCATAGTCCTAACAAGATTAAACAAAACACAACACATTCCCCTGCTGTTGTTGTGTGTGTTGTGTTGTGTGTGGTGTGTGTGTGTGTGTGTGTGTGTGTGTGTGTGTGTGTGTGTTGTGTGTGTGTGTGTGTGTTCGTTGTGTGTGTGTGTGTGTGTGGTGTGTGTGTGTGTGGTGTGATACTCCCTGTGATGAGAATGTAATCTCAGTTTTGTCCACGAAACAACAGGAGAATCAGAGTCAGAGATTCTCAGTTGGTCAGTCTTCCCAGAGTCATCAAACAGACCTGGCCTCCTAATTTCAGGGGTATGTGGTCCTGTTATGTAATTTGTTTTGTTTACCTCAAGTAAAGTGATCTGTCAATCATTCATTAAAGGTGTATGAAAAGCATTAATATCGCTAATTTTAGCTTATTTCTTTATTTATTTCAGATGCTTGAAAAGAATATATGCTGACATTTGTAAAGAACGAGCTGAAAGCATGTTAAAAGAGGATTTCTAGTCCAGAACTCCCAGAAGGGCTGAGATCAGAATCAGATAAGGAATCGTGGATGCTGAAGATGAGAAGCAGGAGAGCCAGGCAGAGAGAGGGGCTCTGAAGATCACACGCACGTCCTGAGGGAAAATGACCAGAAGGAGCTTGCTGACACACTGGAGGAAATGTTTAAAGATCGTCTGCCTCATGTTGAATGTTGTTTTCTAACATTTCAAAAGCGTAGCTAAAGTACAGATAAAGTAGACTGTGTAACTCAATGATATTGTAGCAGCCTTAACACAACACCTGTGACCTTCATCAAGTAGCAGGCAGGATTGTCTGTGGTTGATTAAATTTAGAGAAGAGAGAGAGACAACATTAATAATACCATCAATAATACCAATTAAAATATTAAATCAGTCACACCAGTCTGTAATACTTATGGAAAATATTTACACATTTAACATTAAGAGAATAAATATTATAATGGTAAACTAATAAAAGTCCTACAAATTACTGTAGGCCATTTAAAACAAAGACGTAATATTAAATATCCTCTGTGTTATTTCTACATTACAAGATGGATCCTGCTGTTGATTGCCAACGGAACTCAAATCTAATCTAAAGAAGAAGTTTCAATGTGTATTGAGGGGATCGCTAACAAGGAAAACCCAACACTTCTCAATAAGAATTCTACACAGAGCTCTACATTCACAGAGGGTGGAACAGGAAGAGGTAAAAATAATGAACATAAGCTTGAGACAGATTGAGACAACAACCAGGAACAAGCAAGACCAGAGACTGCAATCAAATGTAACGACATCTTCAACCTCTAAACTGGACAAAGACAAACCTATCAGAACTGTGCTGACCAAAGGGAGTCCCGCTGGCATGTGGAAAAACAGGTCTCTGTGCAGGAAGTTCATTCTCGGACTGCGGCTGGAAGGAAAAGCAAAATCAGATGTCCAATTTGTATTTTCATTCCTTTCCGGGAAGCTGAATTGTGATTGAAAGAGGACAAACACACTTCTCAATCACTTCTCAATGGAAACCAAACAATCAGAATCTCAAACTACAACAAGTCACCAAAGTTCTGTGTCATCTTTGATGGTGCTGGATGAGTGCGACTGACCCCTAGACTTCCGAGAAGAACAAGATGCTGTGTGACGTCACCGAGTCAAACCTCAGTGGATGTTCTGCTGACAAACATCTCATCAAGGGAAATCTGCCTCCCTCTGGCTCTCCTCTGGATAACTACCGACTGCAGCAGCCAATAAATCCCTTCAGTGGTGTGTTGACCAGTGACAGAGTACGAGGCGATTCAATGACCCACAGAAGGAGAGTACTTCAGGAAGAGGATTCTAGTGATGAGACTGGCAGCCAGAATCCTCTACACATTAAGACATCAAGGACACTCCACATCATGCTGCCACATTCCAGTCTTCTGTTGATTTCTGCAACAGTCCTTTGAACACATGCTGGAACATAAGAGAGAAGAGATGCCCAAGACTCTGACTGAGATGTACACACACCTTGTGGTGTTTCATACCGAACAGAAGAATGAAAAGTATTTGGGAAAGAAGAGACAGGTCCACACTGGAATAAAGAGAGATTCTGTCACTGGGAAAACTGGCTTTTCAGCAGCTTGTGAAGGGCAATCTGATTTCTATGAAGAAGACCTGAAAGAGGCTGGCATTGATGTCAATGAAGCCTCAGTTGTACTCAGGATTGTGCACACAGTTCTTTAAAGAGGAATGTGGTTATACCAGGACAAGTGGTACTGCTTTGTTCATCTGAGCATTCAGGAGTTTCTGGCTGCTGTATATGTGTTCCTCTCATTCATCAACAACAATGAGAATCTAATGGACAAACTGCCAAACAAACGACGAGCCTGAATTACTTTCTACAAAAAATGGCCGAACTGCAATCAACGTCCAGGAACCTTTATGCGCTGTTCAGAGAGAAGCCTGAAGTTACTGTCTACAAGAATGCTGTGGATAAAGCCTTACAAAGTGAGACGGGAAACCGTGGACCTTTTCCTCCGTTTCCTTCTGGGCCTCTCACTGGAGTCCAATCAGAAGCACTTACGAGGTCTACTGACAAAGACAAGAAGCAGCTCACAGAGCCATGAAGAAACAGTCAAGTACATCAAGGAGAAGATCAGGAGAATCTCTCTCCAGAGAGAGTATCAATCTGTTTCACTGTCTGAATGAACTGAATGACCATTCTCTAGTGGAGGAGATCCAAAAGCTTCCTGAACTCAGGAAAGTCTCTCAAAACCCAAACTGTCACCTGCACAGTGGTCAGCTCTGGTCTTTGTGTTGCTGACTTCAGAAAAGGAGCTGGATTGTGTTTTGACCTGAAGAAATACTCCAGATCAGAGGAAGGTCTTCTGAGGCTTGCTGCCATGTGGTCAAAGCCTCCAGATCTGTTTCTGTGAGTAAATACACTGCTCAAAAAAATAAAGGGAACACTTAAACAACACAATGTAACTCCAAGTCAATCACACTTCTGTAGGATCACTGATTGACAATAAATTTCACATGCTGTTGTGCAAATGGAATAGACAAAAGGTGAAATTATAGGCAATTAGCAAGACACCCCCAAAAACGGAATGCACATGTGTGGCCTGCTGGAGGTCATTTTGCAGGGCTCTGGTAGTGCTCCTTCCTTGCACAAAGGCGGAGGTAGCGGTCCTGCTGCTGGGTTGTTGCCCTCCTACGCCTCCTCCACGTCTCCTGATGTACTGGCCTGTCTCCTGTTAGCGCCTCCATGCTCATGCGACACTACGCTGACAGACACAGCAAACCTTCTTCCACAGCTCGCATTGATGTGCCATCCTGGATGAGCTGCACTAACCTGAGCCACTTGTGTGGGTTGTAGACTCCGTCTCATGCTACCACTAGAGTGAAAGCATCACCAGCATTCAAAAGTGACCAAAAACATCAGCCAGGAAGCATAGGAACTGAGAAGTGGTCTGTTGGTCACCACCTGCAGAACCACTCCTTTATTGGGGGTGTCTTGCTAATTGCCTATACTTTCCACCTTTTGTCTATTCCATTTGCCACAACAGCATGTGAAATTTATTGTCAATCAGTGTTGCTTCCTAAGTGGACAGTTTGATTTCACAGAAGTTGATTGACTTGGAGTTACATTTGTTGTTTAAGTGTTCCCTTTATTTTTTTGAGCAGTGTATATCATTACATATATAGAACTAATCATCAGGAAGAAATATTCAGTTTAGAGAAAAATATGCATAATAATATGTATATAATATTATATGAAAAACACATTGAATTAATGCATTGATTTTCACATTAGTATAAAATAATGACCATACAATTCTAGGAGACGGAGATGAATCTATATGTTGTTTGAGAGAATAAACCAAATGCATCTGCCATTGTCCTTTTACACTACTGGTGTTAAATTAACAGTGTGTTTGAAGTCATGATGATTCTCTTTGTCAGGCTGTCAGGCTGTGGAGTCACAGAGGAAGGCTGTTGCTTCTTGGTCTCAGCTCTGACGTCAAACCCCTCACACCTGAGAGAGCTGGACCTGGAGTAACAATGACCTGCAGGGTTCAGGAGTGAAGCTGCTCTCTGCTGGACTGGGGAATCCACACTGTAACCTGGAGACTCTGAGGTCAGTATTCCTGTAGTTGGTCAACAAGTGATAACTGTTCACCAGATCCACATGTGTTTACCAGACACACATAGTCCACACCATATGTGTTGGACAGTGAAGCTTACAGTTTTACATTTGGTGCTATGCTCCAGTATTTTGGATTTTAACAGGACAAGAATGTCACCTTCTATTTGAGGGTATTTTCATCCACATCTGTTTTTACCGTTTTAGATTTTGAAAGCACTTTATGTATCTAGTTCTCCCATTTGAAGAACTTCATTATTTGGACTATTTACTTATAGTGTATTAAATTAGTCATAAGTTTAGGATGTGGTCCCATATTCCATGCCTGCAGTGATTACATCAGATTGTGATTCTACTAACTTGTTGAATTCATTTGCAGTTTGTCTTGGTTTTGGATGATGTTTTTCCTAAAAGAAACTGATGCGTGAATAATGTCCTGTCATTTGGAGTCACTTCACTTGTATTGTCAGTAAGAATAGAAGATGTTCTGAACACTTCTACATTCATGTGGATGCTACCATGATTAGAATAATAAGGATGAATCGTGAATGATGAATAAATGAGAAAGTTACATAGGCACAAAGATCATACCTCTCTGTTTGGTAATGGTGAGAGGTTAGCATGTTTTGTTGTAGCCTCTGTTATTGGTAATGGGTGAGAGATTAGCATGTTTTGTTGTAGCCTCGTTATTGGTAATGGTGGAGAGGTTAGCATATGTTGTTGTAGCCTCTGTTATTGGTAATGGTGAGAGATTAGCATGTTTTGTTGTAGCCTCTGTTATTGGTAATGGTGAGAGGTTAGCATGTGTTGTTGTAGCCTCTCATATTGGTAATGGTGAGAGTTAGCATGTTTTTTTGTAGGCTCTGTTTTGGTAATGGTGAGAGGTTAGCATGTTTTGTTGTAGCCTCTGTTATTGGTAATGTGAGAGGTTAGCATGTTTTGTTGTAGCCTCTGTTATTGGTAATGGTGAGAGGTTAGCATGTTTTGTTGTAACCTCTGTTATTGGTAATGGTGAGAGGTTAGCATGTTTTGTTGTATCCTCTGTTATTGGTAATGGTGAGAGGTTAGCATGTTTTGTTGTAGCCTCTGTTATTGGTAATGGTGAGAGGTTAGCATGTTTTGTTGTAGCCTCTGTTATTGGTAATGGTGAGAGGTTAGCATGTTTTGTTGTAGTCTCTGTTATTGGTAATGGTGAGAGGTTAGCATGTTTTGTTGTATCCTCTGTTATTGGTAATGGTGAGAGGTCAGCATGTTTTGTTGTAGTCTCTGTATTGGTAATGGTGAGAGGTTAGCATGTTTTTTGTAGCCTCTGTTATTGGTAATGGTGAAGGTTAGCATGTTTTGTTGTAGCTTTCTGTAACTTTCTCACTCATTATTATTCATGATTCATTCATGATTGTTCTTAATCATGGCATCATCAGAATAAAAAAAAAAAGAAAAAAAAAAGGATTTACGCGAAAGCACCCCTTGCGATTATGTTAGCTCAGTACACAGCCACGGAAAAACACAGCCATCTTTCCAGCCAAAGAGAGGATAACAAAAAGCAGAAATAGGCTGCAAGCCCTAAGTCGGGATCAATATGACAACAGCCAGCTCAAAGTGCAGGGCGCCGAAATTCAAAATTTTTTTTTTAATAAATATTTAACTTTCACACATTAACAAGTCCAATACAGCATATGAAAGGTACACATCTTTGAATCCAGCCAACATGTCCGATTTTTTAAATGTTTTACAGGGAAGACACAATATGTAAATCTATTAGCTAACCACCATAGCAAAAGACACCACTTTTTTTACTCCACCACTTTTTTACTCCATCAGTAGCTATCACAAATTCGACCAAATAAAGATATAAAAAGCCACATAACCAAGAAACAACTTCATCAGATGACAGTCTGATAACATATTTATTGTATAGCATATGTTTTGTTAGAAAAAGTGCATATTTCAGGTATAAATCATAGTTTACATTGCAGCTACAATCAGATATTGCACCAAAGCAGCCAAATATTTACAGACACCAACGTCAAATACCTAATTACTCATCATAAAACATTTCTGAAAAATACATAGTGTACAGCAATTGAAAGACAGGCATCTTGTGATTCCAGACAATATTTCCGATTTATCAAGTGTTTACAGCGAAAACACAATATAGCGTTATATTAGCTTACCACAATAGCCAGAAACACAAGCAATTTCCCAGTAGCAAAAGTAAGCGATCGTAACAAACAGGCAAAAGATATAAATTTTTGACTAACCTTGATTTTCTTCCTCAGATGAACAGTCCTATAACATCATTTATACATACACTTATGTTTTGTTCAAAAATGTGCATATTTAGAGCTGAAATCAATGGTTACACATTGTGCTAACTTAGCTACTTTTTCCCACTACGTCCGGATTTTTCCTGACACTTTTTCTGACACACAATATTCTGACCAAATAGCTATTCATAAACATAACTAAAAATACAGATTGTATAGGAAATTATAGATCCATTAGTTCTTAATGAAATCGCAGTGTTAGAATTCTAAAAAAACTTCATTACGATATGCAGCTTCTGTATAGCTAGAGTACCCAAAATGTTGGACGCCCACGACTAGTACCACAGTTCGACAGATATATGAAATAGCATCATAAAATGTTTCTTACTTTTGCTGATCTTTCATCAGAATGTTGGACAAGGTGTCCTTTGTCCAGAACAGTCGTTGTTTGGAATTAGAACGGACTCTTTCCCTCTTGAATTAGCACGCGCGCTAGCCAAGTGACACGGATCTCTCCAACGTCAACAAAGTCAGAGAACGGAACACGGCAAAACTCCYGAAAAATTTTCAATAATCTGATTAAACTATATTGAAAAAACATACTTTACGATGATATGGTCACATGTATCAAATAAAATCCAAGCCGGAGATAGTAGTCGTCCATAACGGCAGCTAAACAGAAGGCAAATCCAGGTCACTGTTCGCGCTCCCCAGAGTACCGGAAATGAGGGACACGTCATACAAAGAGCTTATATTCCAATTCAGACCAAGATAAACACAACATTTCTTTTCTCACAGCCTCTTGACACCCAGGGGAAGGTCTATGAAGTGCATGTAGACTCTTACGTATCATGCCCATGTATAGGCAGGAAGTAGAACAGAGCATCGATTTCAGGCTTTCCACTTCCTGTTCAGGAAGTTTGTGCCAAATGAGTTCTGTTTGACTCACAGATATAATTCAAACGGTTTTAGAAACTAGAGAGTGTTTTCTATCCAATAGTAATAATAATATGCATATTGTACGAGCAAGAATTGAGTACGAGGCCGTTTGAAATGGGCACAATTATCCAAGTTACTCAATACTKCCCCTTCAGCCAGAAGAAGTTAAAATGAATCATTTACCTTTGATGGTCTTCATCGGATGACACTCATAGGACTTCATGTTACACAATACATGTATGTTTTGTTCGGTAAAGTTTATATTTATATCCAAAAATCTGAGTTTAGGCGGGACGCTACTGTCTCACTTGGCCAAAATGCCAGAGAAAATGCAACGCGCCAAATTCAAATAAAATACTAATAAAATCAAACTTTCATTAAATCACACATGAAAGATACCAAATTAAAGGTACACATGTTGTGAATCCAGCCAACATGTCTGATTTCAAATTTGCTCTTCGGCGAAAGCACACCAAACGATTATGTTAGGTCAGTCCATAGCCACAGAAAAACACAGCCATTTTCCCAGCCAAAGAGAGGAGTAACAAAAACCAGAAATAGAGAGAAAATTAATCACTAACCTTTGATGATCTTCATCAGATGACACTCAAAGGACATCATGTGTTGTTCGATAATGTGCATATTTATATCCACAAATCTCTGTTTACATTGGCGCCATGTTCAGAAATGCCTCCAAAATATCCAGAGAAATTGCAGAGAGCCACGTCAAATAACAGAAATACTCATCATAAACTTTGATGAAAGATATATGTTTTACATAGAATTAAAGATACACTTGTTCTTAATGCAACCGCTGTGTCAGATTTCCCAAAAACTTTACGTAAAAAGCACACCATGCAATAATCTGAGACGGCGCTCAAATATAAATAAARATTTTCGGCTATGTTGGAGTCAACAGAAATACGAAATTACATCATAAATATTCCATTACCTTTGATGATCTTCATCAGAATGCACTCCCAGGAATCCTAGTGCCACAATAAATTGTTGTTTTGTTCRAAAATGTCCATTACTTATCTCCAAGTAGCTAGTACGTTTAGGGCACATGTCCAAACGCTCGCGCAGATGCAGGCGAACTCGGACGAAAACTTCAAAAAGTTATATTACATGTTGAATAAACTGGTCAAACTAAGTAGAGAATCAATCTTCAGGATGTTGTTATCATATATATCCAATAACGTTCCAACCGGAGAATTCCTTCGTGTCTGTAGAAGTTATGGAACGCAAGGCGATATCATGAGGAATGCGCATAACCAGGTACTGGCAATCTGCCAGACCACTGACTCATTCCCCTCTCATCCGGCCCCACAACACAGGCTAAACTTCATTCATCGTTCTACAGACTGTTGACATCTAGTGGAAGGCGTAGGAAGTGCAAACAGATCCATATCTTACTGGGTATTGAATAGGTGATGAGTTGAACATCGACCAGTCTCAGAATTCTCACTGCCTGTTTGGATTTTTTCTCAGGATTTTGCCTGCCATATGAGTTCTGTTATACTTACAGACATCATTCAAACAGTTTTAGAAACTTCTGAGTGTTTTCTATCCAATAGTAATAGTAATATGCATATATTAGCATCTGGGACAGAGTAGAAGGCAGTTCAATATGGGCACGCTATTCATCCAAAAGTGAAAATGCTGCCCCCTATCACAAAGAAGTTTTAACAAACTATAGTTTTGGCAAGTCGGTTAGGACATCTATTTTGTGCATAACACAAGTCATTTTTCAAACTATTTTTTACAGACAGATTATTTAACTTATAATTCACTGTATCACAATTCCAGTGGGTCAGATTGTTACGGATACAGGTATTCTGTATGTATCCTGTGTGTTTCTTTTCTCTCCTTCTCCCCTACTCACAGGTGACAATCATCATTCCCCAATCAGTCATCAATCAGTCGCTAATCAGAAGACACCTGCTCCTTTTCTCCTACCCAATCACAGTCCCTTTCCCTTGGTTTGAAAACCCTGTCAGTTGTGTTCTCTAGAGCTCAATCTCTCTGTCAATGCCATCTATCTGTAGATCTCTTGTTTGGTTTGCATCTACATGTCACTTTGTCCCCACCTGTGAGTATTGTGTTTGTTATGGTGTTTGCTTGATGGTGGGAAAAGGGGGTAACCAAGATAAGACGCCCTTGGGCATACATTACCCGTAGGAGTACTTTGTATATAAACACTAGTTAGAACTGAGCGGACCACCCCCTGTATTTTTTGGTTAGTTAGTTAGCTGTTGGTGAAGTAGGCTAGTCTAACTTAGGGGTGTTTTTGGGATACTTATTATTTCTTTCTTTGGGTCCAACTCAGCCCCTTTTTCTGCTCCCCCCTTTACCGTGTGTTTAGAAATAAACCCTGTGTGTTTGACGGTAGAATTTAAGTTGTCGTGGTTATTTGTTTTCACTCTTACTTTTTCACTATTACACTTTGCGTGAGTTATGTTACGGGTCCCATTACCATCCCCCCTAGAGTGTCGGGCCAAAAGGGATTCGTAACACAGAGGTTTACATACATACATACTAAGTTGACTGTGCCTTTAAACAGCTTGGAAAATTCCAGAAAATTATGTCATGGCTTTAGAAGCATCTGATTGTCATCATATGCGTCAATTGGAGGTGTACCTGTGGATGTATTTCAAGTCCTATCTTCAAACTCAGTGCCTCTTTGCTTGACATCATGGGAAAATCAAAAGAAATCAGCCAACACCTCAGAAAAAATATTGTAGACTGGTTCATCCTTGGCGCAATTTCCAAATGCATGAAGGTGACACGTTCATAATGCATGAAGGTGACACGTTCATCTGTTCAAACAAAAGTATGCAAGTCTAAACACCATGGGACCACACAGCCGTCAACCGCTCAGGAAGGAGACACGTTCTGTCTCCAAGAGATTAACTTACTTTGGGGCAAATCAATCCCAGAACAACAGCAAAGGACCTTGTGAAGATGCTGGAGGAAACAGGTACAAAAGTATCTTTATCCACAGTAAAGAGTCCTATATCGACATAAGCTGAAAGGTTGCTCAGCAAGGAAGAAGCCACTGCTCCCAAACCGCCATAAAAAAAGCCAAACTACGGTTTGCGTATGGGAACAAAGATCATACTTTTTGGAGAAATGTCCTCTGGTCAGATGAAACAAAAAAAGAACTGGCCATAATGACAATCGTTATGTTTGGAGGAAAAAGGGGGATGCTTGCAAGCTGAAGAACACCATCCCAACCGTGAAGCCCGGGGGTGGCAGCATCATGTTGTGGGGGTGCTTTGCTGCAGGAGGGACTGGTGCACTTCACAAAATAGATGGCATCATGAGGGAGGAAAATGATGTGGATATATTGAAGCAACATCTCAAGATATCAGTCAGGAAGTTAAAGATTGGTCACAAATGGGTCTTCCACATAAACAATGATCCCATGCATACTTCCAAAGTTGTGGCAAAATGGTTTCAGGACAACAAAGTCAAGGTATTGGAGTGGCCATTAAGCCATTAACAAAGCCCTGACCTCAATCCTATAGAAAATTGTGTGCAGAACTGAAAAAGCGTGTGCGAGCAAGGAGGCCTACGAACCTAACTCATTTACACTAGCTCCGTCAGGAGGAATGGGCCAAAATTCACTCAACTTATTGTGGGAAGCTTGTGGAAGGCTACCTGAAACGTTTGACCCAAGTTAAACAATTTAACGGCAATGCTACCAAATACTAATTGAGTGTATGTAAACTACTGACACACTGAAATGTGATGAAAGAAATAAAAGCTGAAATCATTTTCTCTACTATTATTCTGACATTTCACATTCTTAAAATAAAGTGGTGAGCATAACTGACCTAAAACAGGGTATTTATACTAGGATTAAATGTCAGGAATTGTAAAAAATTGAGTTTCAACGTATTTGGCTAAGGTGTATGTAAACTTCTGACTTCAACTGTAGGTATTAAAATACTCTCAAATAAAAGGTGACATTATATACAGTCACCTCATATGAAACATTTGATCTGAAATCCAAAATGTTGGAGTATAGAGCCACATTTACAATGTTTGCTTCACTGTCAAAATAGATATGATGTGGACTGTATACTCAATACAATCTGATACCTCTCTGTCTGTCTTTTGACTGATACTGCTTTTTAAACTGGTCTGGTCAGTCTACTTGTCACGTTCCTGACCTATTGTTCCTTTTTCTTTTATTTATTTAGTTGGTCAGGGCGTGAGTTGGGGTGGGTTGTCTTTGTGTGTTTTTGTATTGTCTAGGGTGTTGTATGGTTTAGGGGGTTAAGTAGAGTAGATGGTTTAGTGTTCAGTGTAGGTGTCTAGGAAAGTCTATGGATTGGTTCTCAATTAGACAGCTGGTTATTGTTGTCTCTGATTGGGAGCCATATTTAAGGCAGCCATAGGCTTTAGCTGGTTGTGGGTAATTGTCTATGTGTAGTGTTTGTGTCAGCACTATTTGTCTGTATAGCTTCACGGTCATCAGTTTGTTATTTTGTTTGTGTATAGTTGTTAGTTTCTTGTTTTTTCTCTCTTCTAAAATAAAAGAAGATGTATTTTGCACACGCTGCCCCTTGGTCCACTCTCTCACAAGAAGACGATCGTGACACTACTCAAATATTTGTACGATATTTTTCTCTCTGCAGGCAATACTTTGATCATTTGTCATTGTTAATGATGAAACATCCATCCATTTACGAATAGATTATGGAAGGTTTCAGGACACTGATGTATCTGAATATGTAGAAAAAATATACTGCCACTGTTTTCACCACCAAAGAATAGCAGTGTGGTTTTAATATGATTTGACTCTTTGCAGGCTGTCAGGCTGTCTAGTCACAGAGGAAGGCTGTGCTTCTCTGGTCTCAGCTCTGAGGTCAAACCCCTCACACCTGAGAGAGCTGGATCTGAGTAACAATGACCTGAAGGATTCAGGAGTGAAGCTGCTCTCTGATGTAGTGGGGAACCCACATTGTAAACTGGAGACTCTGAGGTCAGTATTCCTGTAGTTGGTCAACAAGTGATAACTGTTCACCAGATCCACATGTGTTTACCAGACACACATAGTCCACACCACATGTGTTTACCAGACACACATAGTCCACACCATATGTGTTTGGACAGTGAAGCTTACAGTTTTAAATTTGGCTCTATGCTCCAGCATTTTCAATTTTATATATGTTTTTAAATGAGGTGACAATACGTAATGTCATCTTTTATTTTAGAGTGTTTTAATACATATCTGTTTTACCATACCATTTAGATGATGAAAAGCAACTTTATTGTATCTAAGTTCTCCCATCTTGAAAAAGTCGCAATAATTTTGACATATTCACTTATATATGATTAAAGTAGTGCATCAGTTTAGTATGTGGTCCCATCATTCCATGCCTCCAGTGATTAACATCAAGCTTGTGATTCTACTAACTTGTTGAATTAATTTGTAGTTTGTCTTGGTTGTGTTTTGGATGATGTTTTTCCTGATAGACACTGACATGGTGAATAATGTCCTGTCAGTTTTGGAGTCACTTCAACTTGCTTTTTCCGGTCAGATAAGAATAGAAGAATAGTTTCCTGATATCACTGCTACATATCATTGTGGATGCTGCCATTGATGTATGAATAATCAGGAAGTGAATACGAGAATGGATGGTGAAATTAGAAAGTGCAAGAGGCACAAGATCAGAACAAAAATTGCTAACCCCCGCCCTGTCCATTTTCGTATAGTGAGAGGTTAAGCATGTTGTTTGTTGTAGTCTCTGTTATTGGTAATGGTAGAGAGTTAGCATGTTGTTGTTGTAGTGCTCTGTTGTCTGTGTAATGGTGAGAGTTTTGTATGGTTTTGCTTGTAGCCTACTAGTATGTGGTATATGTGCGTGGAGAGCGTTAGCATGTGTTTGTTGTAGTCTCTGTTATTGGTAATAGGTGAGAGGGTGTAGCAATGTTTTGTTGTAGTCTTCCTGTTATTGGAAATGAGTGAAAGGCTTAGCATGTTTTGGTTGTACCTCTGCTTTATTTAATGGTGAGTAGGTTAGCATGTCCTTTGTTGTAGTCCTCTGTTATTGTAATGGTGAGCGCCGTTCTGAGTATGTTTTGTTGAGCCTAGTCTCTGTTATTTTAGTATTGGTGAGAGAGTAGCCATGTTTTGTTGTAAGTGCTTCTCTGTTATTGGTATGTATGTGGGCGCGTTATGTTAGACATGTTTATGTTTAGGCCTCTTTATCGAATTGTGTGTCAATGTTGACATGTATTGTAGTTAGTCCTCTTTTTGTAATGTGAAGGTCGCAGTCTCGTTTGTTATCTCTGGTTATGGGCTAATGGAGAGTTAGCATGTTTTGTTAGTTAGCCTGCTGTTATTGAGTAATGGTGAGAGGTTACGGCATGTGTTTTGCTTGTAGCCTGTTTAAATTGGGTAATATAGTGATTGAATTTGTTGAGAGCCAGCTTTATTGATGGTATGGTGGATTGCATTTATGTTGTTCCTCTGTTTCGGTAATGGTGAGAAGTTTAGCATGTTTTGTTGATAGCCTACTGTATTTGGTATGGTAAGAGGTTAGTTAGTTTGTTTCTGATTCATGCCTCTGTTATTACGGTTAAAAGCACGGATGAGGTTAGAGAAATTTAGACTCTCTAGTTGTTGTAAGCACTCTGTATATCGTGTCTTAATTGGTGAGAGAGGTTAGCATGTTTGTATGTATGCCTCTGTTATTGTAACTTGGTGAGAGTTAGCATGTTTCCCATGTTGAAATAGCCTTGATTAGGGTATGGTTGAGAGTTATATTTTGCTGACTGTAGCCTCTGTTATTTGCTAATTGGTGAGAGTTAGCATGTTTTGTGTACCTCTGTTATGGCTAATGGTGACGAGCCGTTAGCATGTTCTAGATATGTGTAGCCATCTGTTAAATTGGGTATGGAGTGACGA
>NW_019947225.1:10384-17578 GCF_002910315.2 Salvelinus sp. IW2-2015 | reverse complement strand
TTTATATGATGTACTGTTTTATTTTTTGTTATATGTGTGATGTAAGTGCCTTAATTAATGTGTTTGAACCCCAGGAAGAGTAGCTGCTGCCTTGGCATCAGGATCCCTAATAAATACAAAAACGCACACACACTCTGAGAAAAGGGAAAAGTGTTTTCCTGTGTCTTTTAGAGTTGGCACTCATGTGAAGGACGAACTATGATAAAAAATAGACCTTTCCCACTTTGTTTCCCTTTCAGTCATAGAATGGATGGGAACATACCGTATAAATTATATACAGTTCCAGTCAAAAGTTGAACACACTGTCACGCCCTGGCCTTAGTATTCTTTGTTTCCTTTATTATTTTAGTAAGGTCAGGGTGTGACATGGGAATGTATGTGTTTTTGTATTGTCTAGGGTGGTTGTATGGTTTAGGGGTTATAAGTAAGTAGATGGGTTTGTGTTTAGTGTAGGTGTCTAGCTGTGTCTATGGTTGCCTGAATGGTTCTCAATCAGAGACAGATGTCATTATGTCTCTGATTGGGAGCCATATTTAAGACAGCCATAGGCACTAGGTTTATTGTGGGGTAATTGTCTATGTTGTACGTTTGTAGCTTGTGTGTGCACTTACGTCTTTTAGCTTCACGATCGTTTGTTGTTTTTGGTTTCAGTTTGTTAAAGTGTTCGTGTCGTGTTTTTTTTCTTTTCGTTTTCTCTAATAATAAAAGATAATGTATTTTGCACACGCTGCGCCTTGGTCCACTCTCCTCTCAGCAAGACGATCCTGACAGAATTACCCACCATAGGACCAAGCAGCGTGTGAAACAGCAACAGGACCCACCTACACAGGATTCATGGACATGGGAGGAGATATTAGATGGAAAGGGACCTTGGGCACAACCGGGAGAATATCGCCTCCCTGTGAAGAGCTGGAGGCATGTCAAAGCCGAGAGGAGGCGATATGAAGGAGGCAGCGCGGGCGGCGGAAGCCCAAGGCTGGAGCGCCATGAGTACAACCCAAAAATTTATTGGGGGAGGCTGAAAGGGAGTGTAGCGAAGTCAGGTAGGAGACTGCGCATACTCCCTGTACTTACCGTGGAGAGCGAGAGTACGGGCAGACACCTGTGTTACGCAGTAGAGCGCAATGTGTTCTCTGTAAGTGTTCATAGCCGGGGCGGGTTATTCCACCTCCCCGCACTGGTAGGGCTAGATTGAGGATGAGCCGGATGTCATGAGCCGGCCCAACGCATCTGGTCACCAGTGCGTCTCCTCGGGCCGGCTTACATGGCACCAGCCTTACGCATGGTGTCCCGGTTCGCCTACAAGCCCGGTGCGGGTTATTCCACCTCCCGAACTGGTCGGGCGACGGGAGCAGAACAACCAGGTAAGGTTGGGCAGGCTCAGTGCTCAAGGAGCCAGTACGCCGGCACGGTCCGGTATTTCCGGCGCCACCTCCCGCCCCAGCCCAGTACCACCAGTGCCTACACCACGCACCAGGCTTCCAGTGGCGTCTCCAGAGCCCTGTTCCTCCTCCACGCACTAGCCCTGTGGTGCGTGTCTCCAGCCCATTACCACTGTGCCTATACCACGCACCAAGCCTCCTGTGCGTCTCCAGAGTCCTGTGCGTCCTGTGCTGCTCCCCGCACTAGCCCTGAGATGCGTGTCCCTAGCCCGGGTACCACCAGTTCCGGCGCCACGCACAGGCCTAATGTGCGTTTCCAGGGTCCAGTATGCCTGTTCTCTCCCCGCACTAGCCCTGAGATGGTGTCCCTAGCCCGGTACCACCAGTTCCGGCGCCACGCACTAGGCTAATGTGCGTCTCCAGGGTCCAGTATGGCCCTGTTCCTTCTCCCGCACTAGCCCTGAGATGCGTGTCCCCAGCCCGGTACACCAGTTCCGGCGCCAGCGCACAGGCCTAATGTGCGTCTCCAGGGTCCAGTATGCCCTGTTCCTTCTCCCCGCACTAGCCCTGAGATGCGTGTCCCCAGCCCGGCCACCAGTTTCCGGCACCACGCACCAGGCCGACAGTGCGCCTCAGCCGGCCAGAGTCCTGCCGTCTGCCCAGCGGCGCCTGACTGCCCGTCGGCCCAGCCCCACTGAGCCATGCCGTCTGTCCCAGCGCCATCTGAGCATCCGTCTACCCACGCCATCGAGCCATCCGTCTGTCCGGCGAGCCGTCAGAGCCGCGCCCGTCTGTCGCAGAGCCGCCAACCGAGCCAGGATCTTCCGGAGCGCCAACCTGCCAGGATCTCCAGACGCCGCCGCCAGACAGGCTCTGAGAGCCGCCCTCAGACTGATTCCAGCCAGGCCGCCGCCGAAACAGGATCAGCCAGAGCCGCCCGCCAGACAGGATCAGCCAGAGCCGCCCGGCCAGACAAGGATCAGCCAGAGCGGCCCCGCCAGACAGGATCAGCCAGAGCCGTCCGCCAGACAGGGATCAGCCAGAGGCCGCCGGCCAGACAGGATCAGCCAGAGCCTCGTCCGCCAACGCAGGATCAGCCAGAGCCGTCCGCCAGCCATGAGCAGCCAGATCCGTCCGGCCAGCCATGAGCAGCCAGATTCCGTCCGCCAGCCATGAGCAGCCAATCCGTCCGCCAGCCATGAGCAGCCAGATCCGTCCGCCAGCCATGAGCAGCCAGATCCGTCCCGCCAGCCCATGAGCAGCCAATCCGTCCGCCAGCCATGAGCAGCCAGATCCGTCAGTAGTCCATGAGCAGCCAGATCCGTCGCAGCATGAGCAGCCAGATCCGTCAGCCAGCCATGAGCAGCCAGATCCGTGCCGCAGCCAGAGCAGCCCAAGATCCGTCCCGCCAGCCAGAGCAGCCAAGATCCGTCAACAGCCATGAGCAGCCAGATCCGTCAATCAACCATGAGCAGCCAGATCCGTCAGTCAGCTGAGCTTAGCCGGTGTGAATCGTTCGTCTCTGCCATGAGCAGCCAGATCCCGCTCAGCGCTGAGCCATGAGCAAGCCAGATCCGTCACCAAGGCTAGCTCCATCTTGAGCAGTCCTCTCTAGCAGTCCAGATTTTTTATGTCCTGGTCAGCCAGCCATCTTGAGCAGTTTCTCTGCTCAGTCTAGGCTCTCCTTCTCTCTCTACTTTTCTTCTTCTTCCAGATCTGCGGTCTTCAGCCAGGTGTCATTGGAGCAGTCCAGGATCGTTGCAGCCAGCTGCTCTCATTTCTGCTGAAGCAGTCCAGCTATCCGTCAGCCAGTCCATTCGAGTCAGTCTCTCTCAGTTTTCTGCAGCTTAATCCGGTGCAGCCAGGCATGAGCCGCCAAGCTTCCGTTCTTTTCTGCTTCGGCTCAGGCAGTGTGAGGTGGCCGATGGAGGGTGGGTTGGGTGGGCAGCAGGAGTCACCAGCAAGGGAATGGGGGGTGGAGTGAGGACAGCGGGTTCTACTGGTGGAGCCAGAATCCTCTCTCTTGCGTTCGTTGCTAAGTTTTTTTGCTCTGGTTCTCTAGGTTTTTCTCTGGTGTGTGCTTTTCTTTTTTTCTCCTCTATCTGGGTTGTCTCTCTCTTGCCTTTCTGTGTTGTTCTGTGCTGTAGGGTCTTCTGTTTACTCTCTCTTCTTGTCTTTACGTCTGTTTTGTTCTGTTCTCTCTTTCTGTTGCTGCTTTTGTCTCGTTTCTTTCCTTATCTTTCTCTGCTTATCTTCTGTATCTTGTCTTTTGTACTTCTACTTTTTCTGGCTTCTCGTCTTATTTTCCAGCCAGCCATGAGCAGGCCAGTATTCCGTCAGCGCCAGGAGCCATGAGCTGCGTCTCTCGGTCTCGGAGCTGCGTCCCTTCTGCAGTGCCGGAGCTTGCCGTCCCTCGTCGGATTGCCCGTCCTCAGTCCGGAGCTGCAGTCGCCTAGGGCGTGGTCCGGGAGCTGCCGTCCGCTCATGTTATTTCCGGAGCTGCTGGAACTTCCTGCAGTGGTCTGTCTTCCGGAGTACCGTCCCTCAGGGTTTCTCTCTGGTGTTCTTGCTTCCGGAGCTTGCGTCAGTCCGGCAGCTGGCCGTCCCTCAGGTCCGGAGCTGCCGTCCTCAGTGGTCTTTGTCTAGTCGTCCGGAGCTGGTGCCGTCTCTGGTTCAGATGTGCTGGGGTCGAGCTGCTTCCAGTCATGACGCTGCCCTCGCGAGTCATGAGCTGCCCTCAGTCCGGAGCTCCCCTCCAGTCGGAACTACCTCAGTCCGGAGCTAACCCTCAGTCCGGAGCTACCCTCAGTCCGGAGCCTAACCCCTCCGCCGGAGCTACCCTCAGTCCGGCGCTAACCCCTCAGTCCGGCGTACCCCTCAGTCAGGCGCTACCTCAGTCCGGCGCTACCGCTCACGTCCGGCGCTCCCTCGTCCGGCGCTACCCCTCCATCGGCGCTACCCTCAGTCGCGGCGCTTACGCGGGCCTCAGTCAGGCGTACCCCTCAGTCCGGCAGCTACCGCCTCAAGTCCGAGCTACCCCTCAGTCCGGCGCTACCCTCAGTCCGGCGCTACCCTCAGTCCGGCGCTACCCCTCAGTGCCGGAGCTACCCCTCAGTCGGAGGCTACCCATGCCGTCCGGTGGGCGCCTCTGGAAGGTCTTCAGTCCGGGAACTTGCTACACAGGGTCGGCGTGGCCAGAGGCGCCACTAAAGGCGGGTCTTGACAAGGGTGGAGTGGGGGCCTCGTCCCGCGCGAAGGCCGCCGCCATCGATTGGGGCATTATTACACCACTACATATCTACAAAACAAAATATATAATAGGACTGTACAACCATATTAAAATGTACGAGTGTGTAGAGTGCTTGTGCTAACAAGTGTGTTTATGCGRGTGTCTGTACCTGCTTGTGTGTCTCTTCACAGTACCCGCTGTTCCATAAGGTTMATTTTTTTCTGTTTTTTTCATCTGATTCTACTGCTTGCATCAGTTACCTGATGTGMAATAGAGTTCCATGTAGTCATGGCTCTATGTAGTACTGTGCGACTCCCATAGTCTGTTCTGGACTTGGGGATTGTGAAGAGACCTCTGGTGGCATGTATTGTGCTGTGGTGGAAAAAGTACACAATTGTCATACTTGAGTAAAAATAAAGATACCTTAATTGAAAATTACTCAAGTAAAAGTGAAAGTCACCCAGTAAAATACTACTTGAGTAAAYGTCTAAAAGTATTTGGTTTTAAATATACATAAGTATAAAAAGTAAATGTAATTGCTAAAATATACTTAAGTATCAAAAGTAAAAGAATAATACAAAAMTCCTTATATTATGCAAACCAGACGCCACCATTTTCTTGTTTTTGTTAATAACSGATAACCAGGGGCACACTCCAACACTCAGACATCATTTAAAAACAAAGCATGTGTGTTTAGTGAGTCCGWCAGATCAGAAGCAGTAGGGATGACAAGGGATGTTCTCTTGATAAGTTTGTGAATTGGACAATTTTCCTGTCCTGCTAAGCATTCAAAATGTACACTGCCTTGCAAAATGATTCACCCCCCCTTGGCGCTTTTCCAATTTTGTTGCATTACAAACTGTAATTTAAATAGATTTTTATTTGGATTTCATGTAATGGACATACACAAAATAGTCCAAATTGGTGAAGTGAAATGAAAAAAATTACTTGTTTCAAAGAATTCTACAAAAAATTCAGCGGAAAAGTGGTGCGTGCATCTGTATTCACCCCCTTTGCTATGAAGCCCCTAAATAAGATCTGGTGCAACCAATTACCTTCAGAAGTCACATAAATAATTAAATAAAGTCCACCTGTGTGCAATCTAAGTGTCACATGATCTGTCACATGATCTCAGTATATATTCACCTGTTCTGAAAGGCTCCAGATTCTGCAACACTACTAAGCAAGGGGCACCACCAAGCAAGGGGCACCACCAAGCAAGGGGCACCACCAAGCAAGCGGCACCATGAAGACCAAGGAGCTCTCCAAACAGGTCAGGAACAAAGTTGTGGAGAAGTACAGATCAGGGTTGGTTTATAAAAAAATATCAGAAACTTTGAACATCCCACGGAGCACCATTAAATCCATTATTAAAAAATGGAAAMAATATGGCACCACAAWAAACCTGCCAAGAGAGGGCCGCCCACCAAAACTCACGGACCAGGCAAGGAGGGCATTAATCAGAGAGGCAACAAAGGGACCAAAGATAACCCTGAAGGAGCCGCAAAGCTCCACAGCGGAGATTGGAGTATCTGTCAATAGGACCACTTTAAGCCGTACACTCCACAGAGCTGGGCTTTACGGAAGAGTGTCCAGAAAAAAGACATTGCTTAAAGAAAAAAATAAGCAAACATGTTTGGTGTTTGCCAAAAGGCATGTGGGAGACTCCGCAAGCATATGGAAGAAGGGACTCTGGACAGATGAGACTACAATTGAGCTTTTTGGCCATCAAGGAAAATGCTATGTCTGGCACAAACCCAACACCTCTCATCACCCCGAGAATACCATCCCCACAGTGAAGCATGGTGGTGGCAGCATCATGCTGTGGGGATGTTTTTCATCGGCAGGGACTGGGAAACTGGTCAGAATTGAAGGAATGATGGATGGCGCTAAATACAGGAAAATTCTTGAGGGAAACCTGTTTCAGTCTTCCAGAGATTTGAGACTGGGACAGAGGTTCACCTTCCAGCAGGGCAAGGACCATAAGCATACTGCTAAACCAACACTCGAGTGGTTTAAGGGGAAACTTTAAATGTCTTGGAATGCCTAGTCAAAGCCCAGACCCTCATCCAATTGAGAATCTGTGGTATGATAAAGATTGCTTTACACAGCAGGAACCCATCCAACTTGAAGGAAGCTGGAGCAGGTTTGCCTTGGAGAATGGGCAAAAATCCCAGTGGTAGATGTGCCAAGCTTATAGAGACATATCCCAAGAGACTTGCAGCTGTAATTGCTGCAAAAGGTGGCTTTACAAAGTATTGACTGGGGGGATGAATAGTTATGCACGCTCCAGTTTTTTGTTGTCTATTTCTTGTTTGTTTCACAATAAAAAAATACTTTGCATCTTAAGTGGTGGCATGTTGTGTAAATCAAATGATACAAGTCCCTCTTTGTGCCACCTGACCACCAACTGAACAGTAGTACAGGTGCGAAAAAACTAGGGGCCTGTAGGACCTGCCTTGTTGATAGTGTTGTTAAGAAGGCAGAGCAGTGCTTTATTATTGGCAGACTTCTCCCCATCTTAGCTCTGTTGTTCAACATGTTTTGACCATGACAGTTTACAATCCAGGTTACTCCGAAGCA
>NW_019947225.1:0-5746 GCF_002910315.2 Salvelinus sp. IW2-2015 | reverse complement strand
AATATCACCCCTTTCTATGAAGCCCCTAAATAAGATCTGTGCAACCAATTACCTTCAGAATCACATAAATAATTAAATAAAGTCCACCTGTGTGCAATCTAAGTGTCACATGATCTGTCACATGATCTCAGTATATATTCACCTGTTCTGAAAGGCTCCAGATTCCAACACTCTAGCAAGGGCACCACCAAGCAAGGGCACCACCAAGCAAGGGCCCAGCAACGCACCATGAAGACCAAGGAGCTCTCCAAAACAGGTCAGGAACAAAGTTGTGGAGAAGTACAATCAGGTTGGTTTATAAAAAAATATCAGAAACTTTGAACATCCCACGGAGCACCATTAAATCCATTATTAAAAAATTGAAAGAATATGGCACCACAAAAACCTGGCCAAGAGAGGGCCGCCCACCAAAACTCACGGACCAGGCAAGGAGGGCATTAATCAGAGAGGCAACAAAGGGACCAAAGATAACCCTGAAGGAGCTGCAAAGCTCCACAGCGGAGATTGGAGTATCTGTCCATACGACCACTTTAAGCCGTACACTCCACAGAGCTGGGCTTTACGAAAGAGTGTCCAGAAAAAAGACATTGCTTAAAGAAAAAAATAAGCAAACATGTTTGGTGTTCGCCAAAAGGCATGTGGGAGATTCCGCAAGCATATGGAAGAAGGGACTCTGGACAGATGAGACTACAATTGAGCTTTTTGGCCATCAAGGAAAACGGCACAAACCCAACAACTCTCATCACCCCGAGAACACCATCCCCACAGTGAAGCATGGTGGTGGCAGCATCATGCTGTGGGGATGTTTTTCACCGGCAGGGACTGGGAAACTGGTCAGAATTGAAGGAATGATGGATGGCGCTAAATACAGGAAAAGTCTTGAGGGAAACCTGTTTCAGTCTTCCAGAGATTTGAGACTGGGACAGAGGTTCACCTTCCAGCAGGGCAAGGACCCTAAGCATACTGCTAAACCAACACTCGAGTGGTTTAAGGGGAAAAATGTTAATGTCTTGGAATGGCCTAGTCAAAGCCTAGACCTCAATCCAATTGAGAATCTGTGGTATGACTTAAAGATTGCTTTACACCAGCAGGAACCCATCCAACTTGAAGGAGCTGGAGCAGGTTTGCCTTGGAGAATGGGCAAAAATCCCAGTGGCTAGATGTGCCAAGCTTATAGAGACATATCCCAAGAGACTTGCAGCTGTAATTGCTGCAAAAGGTGGCTTTACAAAGTATTGACATTGGGGGGGGTGAATAGTTATGCACGCTCCAGTTTTTTGTTGTCTGATTTCTTGTTTGTTTCACAATAAAAAAATACTTTGCATCTTCAAAGTGGTTGGCATGTTGTGTAAATCAAATGATACAAGTCCCTCTTTGTGCCACCTGACCACACAACTGAACAGTAGTACAGGTGCGAAAAAACTAGGGCCTGTAGGACCTGCCTTGTTGATAGTGTTGTTAAGAAGGCAGAGCAGTGCTTTATTATTGGCAGACTTCTCCCCATCTTAGCTACTGTTGTATCAACATGTTTTGACCATGACAGTTTACAATCCAGGGTTACTCCAAGCAGTTTAGTCACATCAACTTACTCAATTTCCACATTATTCATTACAAGATTTGYTTGRGGTTTAGGGTTTAGTGAATGATTTGTCCCAAATACAATGCMTTTAGTTTTTGAAATATTTAGAACTAACTRATTACTTGCCACCCATTCAGAAACTAACTGCAGKTCTTTGTTAAGTGTTGCAGTAATTTAACTTGCTGTTGTTGCTGACATTTATAGTGTTGAGTCATCTACATACATAGATACACTGGCTTTACTCAAAGGCATGTCATTAGTAAAGATTGAAAAAAGTAAGGGGCCTAGACAACAGCCCTGGGGAATTCCTGATTCTACCTGGATTATGTTGGAGAAAGTTCCATTGAAGAACACCCTCTGTGTTCTGTTACATAGGTCACTCATTGTCCACAATAGAGCAGGGGGTGTAAAGCCATAACACATAKGTTTTTCCAGCAGCAGACAATGATCTATAATGTCAAAAGCCGCACTGAAGTCTAACAGAACAGCCCCAACAATTATTTTATCATCAATTTCTCTCAGCCAATCATTAGTCATTTGTGTAAGGGCTGTGCTTGTTGAATGCCATTCCCTATAATCGTGCTGAGTCTGTTGTGAATTTGTTTACTGTAAAATAGCATTGTATCTGGTCAAACACAATTTTTTCAAAATGTTTATTAAAGCGCTGATGAAATCACCATTTTATGTCACATGCTCCAAATACAACAGGTGTACGTTATGTGAAATCTTACTTACAAAGCCCTAACCTGTTGAGGACTAGAGGCGCTATTTTCACGTTGCGGAAAAATCATGCCGCCCAAATGTTAAACGCCTCGGTAACTCTATTCTGCATCGTACAATATGCATATTATTATTACTATTGATAGACAACACTCTCAAGTTTCTAAAACCTTTGAGGGGGGGTATTAACTGTGAGTAAAACAGAACTCATTTTGCAGCAAACTTCCTGTCAAGAAAGTGAAAATCTCAAATCAGCTCCTGTTACAGGGCCTCCCTATCAATTTGCCTTGAAATGCTACTGACTATACCATGGCACTCATACGCCTTCACTAGATGCTCAATAGGCAGTGAGAGTGAAATGGGGAGTCTAGCTATATCTATGGTCAAAAGAGAGTCTTGGAATGGACATTGACCCCAATTCCTTTTGTCAGGAAGACCGGAAAGGACATCGCATTGGCTTCTGAAAAGCTTTCTTATGGACGGCCTAATATCTCCGCTTGATTTTTTATTTGATAAATGTGAATTAATATCATCGTAAAGTATTTTTTTCAAATAAGTTTTATCAGAATTATGAAGTTTTCAGAGTTTTGGCGTGTTCCGTGTCTCTCGTATTGCGTACGATGCGACACTTCGCCGCCACTTGCCTAGTTTTGTTGCTAATTCAACAGAACGAAGAGGACATTCTAAATCCAAACAAACGATTATTCTGGACAAAGGACCCCTTGCTACAAGATTCGATGAAGCTCCACCAAAAGTAGAACCCATTATATGATGTTTATTCGTATTTCTGTCGAAAATGAACTATTATTTTCCGCCCAGATTCTTTGGGCGCCTGTCTCGCTTATAAACGTAAACTGTATGTCGTTACTAGAAGTTATTTTCTAGAATTCTAACACGGCGATTGGCATTAAGAAACAGTGTATCTATAATTTGCTACAAACATGTATTTTATAGTAAAGTTTATATGAGTTATTGCCGTCAGAATAACGTGAGTTGTCCAAAATATCTCCGACCAATTTGGTGTGAATCGATGCGACATAATTCACAATGTAAACACCGTTTGCAAGCTCTAAATATGCACATTTTCGAACAAAACATAAGTGTAGTATAACCTGAGTTATAGGACATTTTACATACATTTAGCAGATCGCTCTTATCCAGAGCGGACTTACAAATTGGGAAAGTTCCATACATATTCATCCTGGTCCCCCCGTGGGAATGGAACCCCCACAAACCCTGGCGTGCAATCGCCATGCTCTACCAACTGAGCCACACGGGCACCACACACGACATGTCATCTGATGAAGCTTATCAAAGGTTAGTGAAAAAATTATATATCTTTTGTTGTTTTTTACGATCCGCTAACTTTTGCGCTGATAAAGTTGTGTTTTTGGCCTATTGTGGTAAGCTAATATTAATGCTATATGTGTTTTCACTGTAAAACCACTTAAAAAATCTGAAAATATTGCTGGATTCACAAAGATGTTGTCTTTTATTTGCTTGTACATCATGTATTTTTTCATAAATGTTTTATGATGAGTATTTATTGATTTCCACTTTGGGTTTTTTCCTCCTGCTAATTACTCTGGCTGCTTCGGGCTATTTGTGATGGAGCTCGCAATGCGTAAAACTATACTTTATACCTCAAATATCACATTTGTCAACAAACAACATAGATTATGTTTATAACATGTTATAAGGACTGTCACTCATGAAGTGTTCTTGGTTAGTTTGGTTGTTTCTTTCTTGGTTAGTTTGTTGGTTGGGCAACCTACCTGTGCTGTAAAAGAAAGTCTGATGCTTTTTGTACTTTGGTGGTTGAAGCTAACATAAATATACGTTGTTGTTCGCTGTTAAAAACATTTAAAAAATCGGACATGTGGCTGGATCACAAGATGTTTATCTTCATTGCCTGTAATTGCGACTTGTAATGTTGTGAAAAGTTCAATATTTACTACAAAATATGTTTTGAATTTATCGCGGCGCTGCCTTTTCAGCTGGAATGTGGGCGGAGTTCCGCTAGCGAACCCCTGTCCTAACAGGGCCCTTAACCAACAATGCAGTTCAAGAAAGAGTTAAGAAATACGAAAAGAAACTAAATAAAAAAATACGTCAAATAAATAAATAAAAAAAACGATAATGAGGTTATATACAGGTGTTGGTACCGTTAGCCGAAGCAGTGTCGGGGTAACAGGTTAGTCAAGTATTTGTAACAATGTAGTGAGTGGTGATAAATTGAACTATGCATATCCATGCACAGACGCACCACTGTTTATCCCATTGTTTTCTTCTGAGCTAAGCAGGGATTGTCCTGGCTCAGTCCCTAGGATGAGCACCAAGTGCGTTTAGAGAGGCCAGTAGAAGCACCCTTCCTCAGTCTTTTGAAAAAATAAAAAAAATTAATATCCCAAATCCCCAGGCAGTGATAAGAACAGTGACTATTGTCCTGAGGTGTTGTCATTTTGGATGGGATGTTAAACAGATGTACTGACCTCTGTTGAGTCACAAAAATCCCAGGACTACTATCGTAAGAGAGTAGGTGTTAACCCTGTGTCCTGCAAAATTCCAATCTGGCCTTCATACCATCATCGTCCACTAATCTCTCCCAGTTTTACAATTGGCCACTTGATCCCTCCTCTCTCCAACTATTCCCCAGGTCGTTGCGTAAATGAGAATGTGTTCTCAGTTCAACTTACCTGGCTTAAATAAGATAGATAATAAACAACGAGAAGCAGCAATGTAAAAAACAAAGGAGCAGAGAGAAACAGTCTTACGATAGGCAGGAGAGAACAGTCTGTGACTGGAGTCTTGCCCAATTTGGGCCTTCCTCTGACACTGCCTAGTGATAGTCCTGGATGGTAGAAGCTTGGCGCCAGTGAGCTATGCGCCGTACACTAGCTACCCTCTGAAGGCCCTCATGTCAAAGATGACGAGTCATGTGCCATAACCAGGACGTGAATGCAAGCCGTCAGGATAGCTTGATGGATACTGGGGACCCATGCAAATCATTTTCAGCTTCCTGAGGGGAAAGCTTTGTCGCTGCCCTCTTGGTTGTTTGAACCATGGAAGCACGTTGGTTTGATGTGGACACCCAAGGGGCCCCGCCACACACTACGAGCCCGTCCGATGTTAATGGGGGCCTGCTTCGGCCAGCCTTGTCCTGTTGTCCCACGAGCAGTCCTTGTCTTGCTCACATTGAGGGACGAGTTGTTTTCCTGCAGTCTCTACCTCCTCCCTATAAGCTGGTCTCATCATTGTCCAGTGATCAGCCTACAACTGTTGTACGTCAGCAACTAATGATGGTGTTGAGTCGTGTTTGGCCACGCATCTGGCGTGAACAGGGAGCACCCCTGAGGGTGTGAGGTCAACATGCAGATGTGTTGTTTTACCCTTACCACAAGGGTCGGCCCTCAGGAAGTTCCAGATCAAATTGCACCAGGGAGGTGT
>NW_019947224.1:25320-32756 GCF_002910315.2 Salvelinus sp. IW2-2015 | reverse complement strand
GAGTAGTGGCTGGTATTTATTCTTCTGGTTAGAGTTGTATTGGTTTTTCTCAGTGGTGTGTATTATATCTGGTAGAGGTGGAGTGTGGTACGTCTCTTAGTGGTTATGGGGTCGTTTATTATCTGGTCAGAGTAGTGTGGTTCTGGCTAATGCACCTTCTAACAGGTTGGAAGGTATTGAGTTGAGTGCGGCAAATCTATACCAATCTGATTAGGACATCGATAGGATGGTGATGATGTGAGAAGCATGTGCTTACTTTATGTTAATGTATACTCGTGCTAAGTGACATGACTGAGAAATTAGGGTCCATTGGGTTTTCGCATTGGAGCACAACAACAGGAGGTGTGTGCTATTCTGCTTTGATTGAAGAAAAGAGTAATAGAGCAGATAGAAAGATGATTAGAGTAGTGCGAGAGACGTAGGAGAGTAGTTAGATATGATATTGATCTGCTATAGATATATAGGTAATAATGATATGATGAGAGATGTCTATATGAGAGAGAGTTAGGCACAAGAGATGAGAGTATGGCATATTGCAGATAGGATCAGAGAGGTAGAGTGGTTTTATTGTTGTGTGGGGTCTGTGGGTGGTTTGTAGGCAAGAGAGTATGGGAGAGGAGATTGGAGATGATAGTGAGGGGAGATCGAGAGAGAGGGAGAGAAGAGATGATGAGGAGAGACGAGAGTGTAGAGTAGAGAGAAGAGAGAGAGTAAAGGAGAGAGAAGATAAAAGAGAGAGAGGCAGAGTGAGAGAGAGAGAGAGAGAGTAAAGAGAGAGAGATAGAAAGAAGTCGTGTTCGCTTCACTGTGGGCAAGATGGTGTCTAAAATTAAATCCATTCATATGCTCCCATCAAGTCTCAGGGTTAGATGTAAGTAAAAAATGTGATTCACTATGACAGGGCGGTTGGCGAGGGAGAGTGGAGGAGGGGAGAGAGAATGGAGGAGCAGATGAGATCATGACAGTGCTGATGAATTCTGTTCTTGTTGTGGATCGGTATTGAGGAGTCTACCCTGGTGGTTTAGTAGCGATGAGGAGTTCTTGGTTGAAGTTCTGTGTGCGGTGGTGTGATGCGAAATTAGAGTCTTTACTGAGTTACTATGACGTTCTGTGGTCTGTGTGTTTGATGGATATGAGTTCTAGACTATACTGATAAGTTTCTGTGGCTGTGTGTTGATAGGTAGATGTTCTACAGTACTGATGAAGTTCTGTGTCTTTTGTTGATGATATAGTCTACAGACTGAGTGGAAGTTGCTGTGTCTGGTTTGGATGGGATAGAGTCTACAGACTGATGAAATTTCTTGGTACTGTGTGTTGGAGTAGTAGGATGGCTTACAGTACTTGAGGTGCAGTTGCTGGTGTGCTTGTGCTTGGATGGTAGAGTCTGATCAGTAACTGATTAATTGACATGTTGGTCTTGTGTGTTTATGGGCATAATTCTAGCAGTCTGATGGCAGTTCTCTGGTCTTGCTGTGATGTGAGAGCCTTACAGTATCTGATGGCATTCTGTGTTCCTTGTGTTGAGGGAATAGAGTGCTAGACATGTATACTGATGAAGTTCGTGGTGCTGTGGTTAGTTGTAGTGATAGAGTCTTTACGATGTTACTTGATGGAGTTTCGAGTTGCCTTGTGTGGATGGCAAGAGTCTACAGTGAGCTGATGCTAGTTCTTGTGTCGGGGTGTGAATGGGTAGGAAGTTCTACAGTACTGATGTAAGTTCTGTGTCTGTGTAGTCTGATGATAGAGTGTCTGACAGTAGCTGATGAAGAGTGTTCTGTGTCTGTGTGTTGATTGATAGGATATAGTAGGTGCTACCAGGACTTGATGCAGTCTGGTCTGTGGTTTGATGATATAGTGCGTACAGGACTTTAGTGCAGGTCTGTGTCTGTGTCGTTGATTGGTAGATGTTACTATCGGCTGATGATAAGTTTCTGTGGTCTTGGGGTATTTATGGATTGAGAGCTATTCGCTTATGTACTGATGAAGTCTGGTCTGGTGGTGTTCATGGTAGAGTCTCTGATCTTATTGTATGGCTGACTGCATGGTTCTGTGCACTGTTGTGGTGTGAGTTAGGATCTTAACTGAGTAGCTGACTCAGTTCTGTGGTCTGTGTGTTGGTATGGGGGAGAGTCTTACGAGTAGCTGATCGATTCTGTGTCGTGTGTTTGAGTGATTGAGGTGCACGTAGTACATGATGAATTCTGTGTTCTGTGTTAATGGATAGATCATACAAGTGACTGAGTGGGCAGTTCGATGCCTTGTGGTTGTAGGGTCAGAGTTCTACATGCTGATTGCAGTTGCGGTGTCTGCTGGGTTGAAGGTAGATTCTACAGTCCTGATGAAGTTCTGTGTCTGTTGTGTATGTAGAGGAGTCTACAAAGTTCTGATGCAATGTCTTGTCTGGTGTTGAGGATAGAGATCATACAGTGCTGTATCATTTTCTGGTTTGGTCCTGCTGAGTGGGGGCGGGTGCTTGGTTGGTGCTGTTTGATTGTGAAGATTACAAGTACCAAGTCGTGCTGGGGTGAGACAATGTTTTACTTCGATGAAACTGGAGGGCTCATATTAAATAGAGGAGAACAGGAAGAGACATGAGGATCAAGAAGTGAAGAGAGAGAAGTAACGATGCGGAGATGTAATTGAGGGCCAGAGATAATTGAGGATAGAAGGTGATTGATATGTCAGAGGGATTGGAAGAATATAGAGAGGAATATAGCAGATCAGAAGATGAATAGAAGGAGCTAAGTAGAGTAGAGAGAGCATGAGAGTAAGAGAGAGAGAGAGAGAAGACTAGATAAGAGAGAGACAGAAGACAGAGAAGAGAGAAAGAAAAGAGAGACAGAGAGAGGAGGGGAAAGAGAGAGACACAGATAGAGAGAAGAGAGACAGAGAGAGAGAAGAAAAGAAGGAGAGCAGATAAGTGTCCTCTCGTTCCTGCGGATTGAGAAAGTGAAGCGCAAGCCTCCACGTTGCCCGATAACACTTGCTTTGAAGTCATTAAAAACCACTTGATTGGGTACACTGAATGACTGGCTGGCTTGCATATAAAACGCTTCATAACATTATTCAAAAAGTCATTATAAGATAAATTACAGAGTGGCACAAATAATGTTTGCTTTACAAAACTGAGGAGATATGAATAATTTCTGTTTGAAAATGAGGAGCCCTATTTTCTGATAAGTCCGGAATAGCACCCTATGTCATATACACAGTGTACAGTGCACTATACATAGAGAATAGTCATTTCAGACAGAAACAAAGTGAACTGGAGGGTACGATCGGTTGTGAAGTATCTGACTTTGTGATATAATTTTGAATGAATCACTGAATTTAAGTTGACTGTCAAGCGGAACAATGTGGACGTTATGCATAAAGTCTTTGTCTGTATTCCTGTTGTGGTTTCACAATAACATTACGGAGAGCTTTTAAAACATCCAATGGAAAATGACTTCACACCTAGTCAATAACATGGAGAGCTTTTAAAACATGATTTCATCCAATGTAAAGTTAGTGTAGAAGTACTAACTTGTCAGGATGAGGATAGGTGATACACATCATCACACCTCCCCCCAACACAACACAAATCCACTCACCACATCACACCACACCACAAAAACACACCTAACCACAAATCACACCTCACCACAAATCACACCTCACCACAAAACACACCTAACCACAAATCACCACCTCACACAAATCACACCTCACCACACAACACACCCACCACAAATCACACCTCACCACAAATCACCCACAGTCTAAACTAAAGTAGCTCTCAGAAACGCCCTAAACCACACACACACACACACACACACACACACACACACACACACACACACACACACACACAGTAACCGCTGCCTTAGAATACTATTACACAAAGGTGATAAACGTCACTAATCACAGGCATACAACATTCTCAACAGAGCAATGCAGATGGCAGACTTAGAATTTTAGATTTCACTCTGTGCTCCAGCCCCCCCCCCCCCCCCACCTCCCAACCCGCCTTTCAAGAACACCATCCGCATATTTCACTTCCAGCTGGCACCCTATAGAACCTACACACACACATACTAGACCAAAAAAAGAGAGATCAGACTTCTTGACAGTTAACCATAAAAGCGTGTGTCTTCTGAATCACCCCCCCTCCCCCACTCCTCTTGTTTCTCTCCGAGGGTCCGGCCTGGTGTGACCCCCCCCCCCCCCCACTCCTCTTGTTTCTCTCTGAGGGCAGTAAATCCCCCAGGAGGAGCATTTCATCACCTCAATAAACCCCCGGCCCCCCACCAACACCAACACCCATCACTCAAGGTGTACTCGAGGCCAAGTGCCTCTCAGTGGGCTTGATGACGCCTGTCATATATCCCGGCCTGGATCCCAGCCTCAGATTTATAACGCCATTAAGCTGATAGAATGTGTCCGTGTTTATTCCCCCCTCCCCCGCTCCTAGTGATAAATAATGATGAGGACAACAATAAACTGCCCCCCACCCTCTCCGCTGCTTGTCTCCCACACTTACAGCTACACACACCCACACACTTAGATACATCACACACACACACACACACACACACACACACACACACACACACACCGTGACTTTCCCATCAATCAATCAGACACTCCCTGACATAGCTACATTTCCCAACGAACAGCAGCGCACCTGGGAAGCAATGCTCTCTTCTTATAAAGACACTGTGTTGTCATCACACTGTATCTCAGTGTTCAGTAAAAATCCTCTCTGTCATTCTCTCGCGCTCTCTCGCGCTCTCTTTCTCTCTCTCTCTCCCTCCCCCTTCACTCTGTCTCTCTCCCCCTCTTTCCTCCCTCTCTCTACTGAGAGATTTCTAATCCCTGGGACCCACTTAGAATGGATAATTAGCAGCATGGGTGAGTTGTAGAGGATAGAGAGAGAGAGAATGACAGAGGGAGAGAGCAGGACACAGAGTGAGAAAAGGCGTGGAGTAGAATGTGGAAGCTATTGGCAGAGGCTGCAGTGATCTGGCAGAGACAGAGAGAAAAGTGACAGAGCGAGGGGTGAGAAAGAAAAGAATGAGAGAGAGAGAGAGAGAGAGAGATTGTGTCAGTTTGTGTGTGTGTGTGTGTGGAGAATCTTTAGCTCCCTGTCAGACTGAGACACACAGACCTGGTGGGCGATTAGCCAGGCCTCCCTCCAACAGGCTTTTGTTTCATCCTCCACCTCACAGCCCTGTGCAAAGACTCTCTCTCAACGAAACGGCCTATGGCGCTCCACAACCATTAAGCCAGACCCAACCATGCTAATGTGAAAACGAAGGCCTTGTCAGTCCCAACTGTAACCAGCTACAACCCATGTGTCAGATGTGAAAAGAAACAGGCCTTGGCAGTCCCAACTGTTACCAGACGCACACCATGTCAATGGTGAAACAAGAAAGGCGTGGCGCCAGTCCCACACTGTAACCAGACACAAACCATGTCAATGTGCCAAAGGCGAAAGGCCTTCGAGTCCCACCTGAACCAGACCACACACCATGTCAATAGTGAGAAGAAAGGCCGCCCGACGTCCAACTGTACCAGCCACAACCATGTCATGTGAAAAGAAAGGCCTTGGCCAGTCCCAACTGTACCAGACCACAACCATGTCAATGTGAAAAGAAAGACTTGCCCCAGTTCGCAAACTGGTAACCAGACCACAACCATGTCACATGTGAAAAGAAAGGCTTGGCAGTCCAACTGTACCAGACCACAACCAATGTCAATGTGAAAAGAAAGGCGCCTTGTCAGTCCAACTGTACCAGACACAACCACTGTCAATGTGAACAGAAAGCGCCTTGGCAGTCCCAACCTGTAACCAGACACAACCATGTCCAATTGTGAAAAGAAAGCCTTCGCGCAGTCCCAACCTTAACAGACCACAACCATGTCAATGTGAAAGAAAGGCCTTGCAGTCCCAACTGTAACCAGACCACACCATGTCAATGTGTGAAAAGAAAGGCCTTGGCAGTCCCAACTTAACCAGACCACAACCATGTCAATGTGAAAAGAAAGGCTTTGGCAGTTCCCAACTGTCACAGACCACAACCATGTCAATGTGAAAAAGAAAGGCCTTGGCAGTCCCACTTACACCACAACAACTCGTCAATGTGAAAAGAAAGGCTTGGCAGCTCCAATACTTAACAGACCACAACCATGCTCAATGTGAAAACGAAAGGATTGGCCAGTCCAACTCTAACAGACCAGTACAACCATGTCATGTGAAAGAAGGCCTTGGCAGTCCCAACCTTAACCAGCACAACCAACCCATGTCAATGTGAAAAGAAAGGCCTTGGAGTCCCAACTGTTAACCAGACCACAACATGTCAATGTGAAAGAAAGGCCTTGCAGTCCAATGTAACGACACAAGCATTAGTCACATGTGAAAAGACAAGCCCTTGGCAGCTCCAAACTTAACGCAGCCACACACATGTCACTGTGAAAAGAAAGGCCTTGCAGCCTCAACTGTAACAGACCAACCATGCTCAATGGAAAAGAAAGGCCTTGGCAGTCCAACTTACACAGACCAAAAATGTCAAATGTGAAAAGAGGCCTTGGCAGTCCAACCTTACCAGCACACAACCATGTCCAATGTCGAAAAGAAAGGCCTTGGCAGTCCAACCTCCAGACACAACCATGTCAATCGTGAAAAGAGGCCTTGCCGTCAACTGTAACCAACCAGACAAACCATGTCCATGTGAAAAGAAAGGCCTTGGCAGTCCCAACTTAACCAGACCACAACCATGTACTGCTGAAAGAACCTCTGGCAGTCCCAACTTAACAGACCATAACCATGTCATTGTGAAAGAGAAGGCCTTGGCAGTCCCAACTGCTACAGACCACAACACTAGTCAATGTGAAATGAAAGGCCTTGCGAGTCCTAACCTTAACCAGACCACAACCATGGTCAATTGGAAAAGAAAAGGCCTTGGAAGGAATATTAACAAATGTTATAAATATCTAAAGTGACGTGGGGGATATTAACAAATGTTTAAATACTAAAAGTGAAGTGGGGATATATACACAATGTTAAATACTAAAAGGGAAGTGGGGATATTAACAAATGTTAAACTTCTAAAAGTGAAGTGGGGAATAATTAATGTTAAACTACTAAAAGTGAAAGTGGGGATATTAACACAAATGTTTAAATACTAAAAGCTCAAACAAAAGAACCAGGGGAATGACCGATATTGTCAGGATGAATGCAGGCGCCAGAACGAGCTCCAAATAGTATCAAATGGCACTGAACAACAGAGACTTGGCTCCAAAAAACACGAGACCACGAGACCAGGGAGAGAAGCGCGCCGAGAGACGATAGAGAGATACGGAGAACATAAGCAGAAAACGCAGGACCCCGCCGAAGACCGCCAGACCAGCAAGACGCACCAGAGAGAGACGCGAAGAGACGAGAGAGAAGAGAG